>NC_062548.1:80286359-80589995 GCF_016906955.1 Phacochoerus africanus
ATTTAGAATGGATAAGCAGTGAGGTCCTACTGAATAGCACAGGGAACTATATCCAGTCTCTTGAGATAGAACACGCTGGAAGACAATAGGATAAAAAAACATGTGTGTGTGTGGGGGGGTCACTATGCTGTACAACAGAAATTGACATAACAATTAAAAAATAAAACTAAAAAAAAAAAAGAAATAATACAGAGGGGAAAGGGGAAGGGACTCGGGCAAGCCAGACAATATGGACAACAAATAGCTTCAGTCAGTGTACAGCAAAAGGATTTATTTAAATTCTTTATTTAAAAGAGGCAGTCTCTGCTCAGTGCCAAAATATTGTCACCGTGCAGAATGTAGTTAATGAATAGTTTGCATTTTCAAGAGAAACAAGGCATAAATGTGGATTTTTATGTAAAAATGCACCTTCCTTCAAAGTTAGCAATGAATTCATTAAGAGAACAAGATCACACAACAACAAGAACACCCCCATCCTCTCCCCACCATGCGTACTGACTCTGACTGCTTAGGAGGCATGAAATGGTCCTCAGGCCCAAGCCGGCCTGGGGTGTTCTTTGTCCCCTCTGGCCATCACTGAGTCTGACCTTCCCCGACCCCTCCCTTCCCTCCTATGCGTTAGTTCAACGCTGGCATTTCTACGTCTCATTTTAAAACCACCATGAAAACCTTCAAGGAGGTGGGTGTAGACTCGTTTTCAATAGAATGAACTCCAGCCAGCCTAAAAAGGCTTGTTTTGCAGCCATGAACAGCAGCTACCACCACCTTGCATGTATGCTGTAACTGCCGCCTTCTGATGTTACTTTTTTTTTTTTACAAGTTGAATTATACCAGAGGGAAGAAATGATGGCATTATTACAAAATTCAGGCTTTTTCAAAGCACACAATTTTCCACCATGGACTCTAACATCTTTAAAGACCTAAAACACCTGAAAAAATCTAAAATTTAAATTACAGCCTTTATCAGCATTCATGGTGTCTCTCTCTCTCTTTAGCCTCCCTCAGGATTTCACCTTGAAACTTAGCAACTTTATCCCCCTTACAACAACTCACTCCTCTAAGACAAGACGGGTTCAAAAACTTGGTCCAACTGAACCTTTAGAAGGTTAATCTTTACAAACCAACATTTAAAAAGGCAAATTCGGAGCTCCTGTCCTGGCTCAGTGGAAACAAATCCAACTGGAACCATGAGGTTGCAGGTTCGATCCCTGGCCTCCATCAGTAGGTTAAGGGTTAAGGATCTGGCATTGCTGTGGTTGTGGTGTAGGCCTACAGCTGCAGCTGTGATTGGACTCCTAGCCTGGGAACCTCCATATGCCACAGGTGTGGCTCTAAAAAGACAAAAGACATACATACATACATACATACATAAATTTTTACAAAGGCAAATTCCTCCACAACACTGGGTACCTGATGACAAGTCCCTCGAGGTTTTCTTGAGATAATCTCTAGGAAACGTGGTTGCCTGAGTACTGAGGAGGGTGTACAAGGCAAGCAGGCAACGCTCTTCCAGGATCTCATTAGGGGTGGGCGCTATATGCAGAAGAGGCTGGCCAGCCGCATGGTATGGGAGGGGTCCCCACTGCGGAGGGCAATGGATTTTGGTGAAAACAAAAGGACGGTGATGACTTCCTCCTCAAAATCCCTACCAGAGAGGAGAGCTTTATAGAGACTGGGTCCTTAAATATACTAAGTTTATGGGGACAAATCAACCAGTTTGGGGGATATGAATCAGATACATTCAAAATGACTGGGGATCAGGGCCAAGGAAGGGGAGTCCAACAATAAGAATTTTTTTTTGACCAACTTAAGCAGGTTCCTCATTTGACCCTGACCCCCATTCCCAAAGACCTATTGTTCAGCTTAATGCCCTGTCCTACTGGTGTTTGGGTATGTGTTTCTGCCCTCAAAACCATGGGTTAGTTGACATAATTCAGCTCTTGTGGAGAGCTCTGCCACTTTCAAATGCATTTAAAATGCTCAGTTCTTCAGATGCAGTTGTTTGTTTCAGAAACTGGTTTCTAGGTATAGAAGCCATCAAACCCCACTCTTTGCAACCTTCCTTGTCGGTAAAGGAAGACTGGGTTTACAACCCAGTTGCATCTGGGCAAATTAAAGTCTGTCTACCCACAAATCCAGACCAAGACATGGTGAGAAGAGTGGGGGGGGAGTTAGTACTTTTCAATTCAGTTCAATGAAGAATTATTCAGAGGTTCCCATCTTAAAGGAGTTGACAGCTCAGAAACATTGAGGTCATGATACATTGAGTTGGGTGATTAAATAGGGTGCATACACAGCTAGGCTTGCCTGGAACAGTCCTGGTTTCCACTTTTTCCCCAGTGTACTGGTTACTCAGAGAAGTGTACCTGTAGGGAAAACAAATGACAAGGTCACCCAAAATGAGGAGAAAAGAAGAAAAGGGGATTCTCAATTTTTTTCTTGACTCTTAACTGTCCTTCCAAGCAAGACACAAGAGCAATGTTGCTGATGCCTCCAAGAAGGTTCTTCAAAGTCCTATTTAAATGGCTCTGGTGTTTGTGCCATCGCAGCCCCAAAGAAACACAGCAGCTTTGTTCTACAAAGTCTAAATATCCCCCACCCCTGCCCCCCACCATTTTTCTTTGCATACATCAGAGTAGGGATGTCAGATTTAACAAAATCTTAAAAGATGTCTGGTTAAACTTGAATTTCAGAGAAACAAAGAGTAATTTTTAGGATAAGAGGTTCAATTCACAGGCCAGGGTCAACCATGAGTTAGTGGTCACACTCCATGGACACCCCATCCCGCCCGCAGGCTGCCTGCTCACAGCCCTTCCTTCCTTGAAGCTGCAGATGGCCTGGACATCAGAGGGAGCCCTAGGGGAGCACCTGCTTTCTCTAGCCTCTCCCTCCCAGAGTCAAAGCATTTTCTTTTCCTGGGTGGCACAAGGAGGCTGCTCCTAGAGGAAGGGGAAGTGAGATGATGATTTTCTGGGAAGAAGGAGAAATACAACCCTTTGGAAGAACGAATAACGGCTTCAAGGGTTCAGGGCTCTGACTAGAGTCCTTTGCTCTCCTCATTCTTGCATCCAGCCCTAAGAGCAGAGGAGCTGTGGAAGTCATGGGGGGCTACCTTCCCAGTGTGTGTGTAGAACAGCATCCTACCTCCAACCTCACAGGCTCGCAGACACTGAGGCCTGAGTGGTCTGCGATGGATGTGGCTGGATGTGTAAGCCAGCGAAGGCCAGTGTTAAGCTGTGCCAGCTTCTACCTGAGGGGATTCTAGGGCACAGGGGCTACCAGCGTAAAAAACACAGGAAACCATATACACACTTACTCACAAAATATACTGCACACCTTGGGTACAATCTGGGAGGAGAATACACATGTAGTTGGGGAGGGAAGGGGAAGGGAGGGGGAGGGAAGAAGAGAGTAGGTGGGACAGAAGGAGGAGGCAGTGTGGCAAGGTTCAATGTAACTTCAATTTAGCTGTTTCTCCACTCATGCCTCCTGTGATTTATTAATGTTTGTGATCTGCTTAAGCTGACTTCCCCCTGAAACTGAATTTGGAGCAGGCAAACTAGATACACTTCATTCTGATGAGATCTATACTCCAACTTTATAAAGGTGAAGCCAAGGGAGTTCCCACTGTGGTGCAGTGCAAATGAATCTAATATCCATGAGGACACAGGTTCAATCCCTGGCCTTGCTCAGTGAGTCAAGGATCCGGTGTTGCTGTGAGCTGTGGCGTAGGTCACAAATGCGGCTCAGATCTGGTGTTGCTGTGGCTGTGGTGTAGGCCGGCGGCTACAGCTCCAATTAGACCCCTAGCCTGGGAACCTCCATATGCTGCAGGTGCAGCCCTAAAAAGACAAAAAATCAAAATTAAAAAATAAAGGTGAAGCCAGGGAGGTTGAGACCAACTGCTACTGGTTTAGGGCTCTGGACCCCAAATGGACTTGCTGAGGTCCTTCCTCTTCTCAGGCATGGAAGATGAGTGAAGAGGCGGGGCTGGATGTGGGTTCTAAGGGCAGGTCACTGTTTTCAAACTACAGGAATGTACCTAGTAGTGGGTTAGGACATAAGCGGAGTGCTTACAATCACTATGAAGTCAGTGAGACAGAACAGAACATAATAGAAAGACTCCAATGCACACAGTAAGGATAAACATTGTTTTGTAAGGCCTCTCTCTCTCTCTCTCTCCCTCCCTCCCTCCCTCTCCCTCCCTCCCTCCCTCTCTCTCTCTCTCTCTCTCCCTTGCTGTGTGTGTATGGGTGTGCTGGGCCATGATGTAAAATATATTTATGTGTTTCTTATGATGGGTCATGATGGGTGATAGTTAAAAAAACTCTGAAAGCTATTAGTGCAGGTACCTTATATATATATATATATTTTTTTTTTAATTTTTTATTTCCCCAAAACATTACTTTTTTTTTCCTACTGTACAGCATGGTGACCCAGTTACCCATGTATACATTCTATTTTCTCACATTATCATATTGTATCCCAAGTGACTAGACATAGTTCTCAGTGCTACCCAGCAGGATCGCATTGCTAATCCATTCCAAAGGCAATAGTCTGCATCTATTAACCCCAAGCTCCCAATCCATCCCACTCCCCTCCCTTCCCCTTGGCAACCACAAGTCTGTTCTCCAAGTCCATGAGTTTCTTTTTTGTGGAAAGGTTCATTTGTGCCATATATTAGATTCCAGATATAAATGATATCATATGGTACTGTCTTTCTCTTTATGACTTCATTCAGTACAAGAGTCTCTAGTTCCATCCATGTTGCTGCAAATGGCATTGTTTTGTTCTTTTTTATGGCTAAGTAGTATTCCATTGTGTACATATACTACATCTTCCTAATCCAATCATCTGTTGATGGACATTTGGGTTGTGTCCATGTCTTAGCTATTGTGAACTCTGCAGCAATGATCATGAGGGTGCATGTGTCTTTTTCAAGGAAAGTTTTGTCTGGATATATGTCCAAGAGTGGGACTGCTGGGTCATATGGTAGTTCAATGTATAGTTTTCTAACAGGTACCCTTTTTAATAGGGGCATGAATGAATGTGTATTGTATGTGGAATGGTGGACCCTGCTCCTGAGTCTCAAAGTAACTGGCAGAGACTAGGAAAGAGAGGAAATCATGAACAAAAAAAATGTGTGTGTGTATGCAAGAGAGAGAGAGGGAGAGAGAGAGAGAAAGAGGGAGAAAGGTGGGAGGTAGGGGGAGGTGGGAGAGACAGAACAGGAGCGATGGTTTAATTTACAGACTTCTTGAGGAATAAAAGGTGTCCCAAGGAATCCAATAGACAAATACACAATGCAAATACATATATAATATGAAAGCAACAGCACATATATGCTTCTGTGGGCCTCAATTAACCAAAGATTCTATAACAACGACTTCAAAGGCTGACATCAACAAACTATAGCTCATGGACCAAATTCATCCCACTGTTCATGCTTGTCAATGAAGTTTTCTTGGAACACAATCATGCCTGTTCATTTACTTATGCTATGGTTGCTTCTACCCTACAATGGCAGAGCTGAGTAGTCACAGAAGAGACCGTGGGGCCCGCAAAACCTACAATATTTGCTTTTTGGACCTTTACAGGGATGACACGTCCTCTAAGGCAATGCCTTGTAATTCAGAATCACAGAGGTATTTGGACAAGGTGACACCCACTAGAGGTCTGCAGTTCTGCCGAGGGTCTGTGTGACACAGCCAGGGAAGGCCTGGGCTGCTCCTGTTGGCAGCATCTGTCTGCAGATACCGGGTTCCTTTGGGTCTCCCTCACAATTCGAACCAGCCCTCTTACCTAGACAGACACCATGGTGCACTTTCTCACATAGTTACACTGCAGGAGAAGAGGCAAAGCATGCCTTTCTGGGTCTCAGAGATGTACCTGCTAGCCAGACTCATTAAAGCTGGGGGTGTGAATGCAGTACTCCTGGGAGAGCAGTGAGGGAAGGACCCAAGGGGCTATATGAATTTGACTCACATCCACCCATGCCTTACCTTTCCCAAGGGGAACCACTGTCAGAAAAAGGATGGGGAGAGTGGGAAGAGTGGTGGTTGGTGCAGCCACAAGGCAAGTTGCCTTCAAGCCTGGCTGTGAACTGAATAGACTCTGAAGCCTCCTGTCCCTGGACACAGCTGCCGTGGTCCAAAGTGCAATGGAATGTAGTTCAGTCCTCATTTCGCACACTTTTAATCTTTTCACCAAAGTGATTTGTTGAATATGTCACCTGGCAGGATTGGGTTTTTACTGCTTTGCAAGACATTTTAGATGAGAAAGCCCACACACCAGAGAGCAAATCCTGTCAGACCATGTGCTGAAATTTCTGGTTCACAAAGTTTTGTCACCAGCCCTAGAAAATAGAAATAGGACCTGCCTCTGACAAGATTATGATATGAATAAATTTCACTTTCCAACCCATCGGCGTGGCCCTTCTTCCTCTTTCCCCATCTTTCTAGGGCATGGCGTTTCTAGCCATTCTGACCCCGTGGCTTCCAGCATCAACACAGGCTCACTAGCACAGATGTTTGAGACTAGTCATGGGGTTTGCTTATGGTGCTGAAGAGATGCTGGATGTAAAGCTCATTCTAACAACAGAAGTCTATTTTGCTCCATGGAGAAAGAGGTGGAAAAAATAGGGGCATCAAGGCTCACGTCTCCATGAGAAGTCAAGACATGCAGTTGGTGGTCATTCCACTGATGGCTGGGAAGCAAGGGCCTGAGAATCCTGGTCTAAGGCAGACTAATTTGAAACTGGACACTTCAACAAGCGAGGAAGGGAAAATTCCTTGTTTGATTCTTGAATTATTCTCAGAATGGTTTGGGGAACTTCTGCTTTTCTTCAGACTCTCAGTTTCCACTTCTGTGACACACAGCTAATTAGCACTGATGGGCGAGGAAGGCTATCTGAGGGAAGTGCTCATTATTCTATTCCTTGCAACTCCAGAGCTGAGCCATGTGATAACCAAGATGCAGAATGTGGGTATGTGCCCAGACTAGTGGAAGACTTTCCTTCCAGCACCTGTGTCTCTGGCTTGCAATTTCACAGGCCAAAGTGGTTTGAGAGAAAGTGACTCAGTGATGGGACTGTCCCCAGAATGGTGGTATCTGTCAGAATGGTCTTGAGGCACAAACACATCTGGTCCAGCTTCTATTCTTGGCTTCCTCTGCTGGGCCCTGTGTGGGCTAGAGATTTCTGCCAGTGTTCATGGTTGCAGAAAGCCAGTGCACTGCATGTCATCCTTACAATCCCTGGAGCCCACAGGTCCTCTTTGCACCCACACCTTTAATAGTTTTTCAAGAGCTAGCCCCTCCCAATACAACACTCCAGGCTGGCTCTCCTATAATTCATGCTGCAAGCCTAGAATTTTTCTCCTTTGGCACTGCTAAGGGGAGAGGTGTTGAAAAGAAGCTGGAGCAGATGGGAATGGAATTCCATTATTTTGTAACTATCTGAATGGCATTTCTTTTCAATTCGATATAAGAGTTTTAGCACATTTAAAAATTTCCATACCTTAATTATAAAGCCCATTTTATTAAAGGCACACACACCTCGCTGGTAGCTCGTGAAGTTTTGGCTCTGAGGTTGGTTGCTGTGTGAGAGTTCCATCCCAGGCGTTGTTTTAGGTCTGTGAGTAACTGGTGTAGCACTTGCCAGTTTCCCTCCCTGGGTAATGACAGAGATGCTAACACAATAGCAAAGCTGTTAATCCCAAACACGTTACTAATAAGGCAAGCTGCCTTGCTGGAGGTTGCAGAGAGGATGGGGAGACGGATGTACAAATGCTAATAGGCGAGCTCACACTCTCATACCAGTGGATTTGTGGATAATGAGGAATGTCCTGCTTTCCTCAAAATATCACTTGCACTTAATCAACTCAGAGCTTCCTCACTAATCACACGTTGCCAACTGATGTCTGGTATTTGGGAGGTGGTGAAGGTGAACAGTAAGTGTGGATGTGCTCACCCACCCATGGACCATGTGTTCCTCCTGTGGGTGGCACCCAAAAGATTCCTGCACGACTCAACTTTCTTCATCATTTTTGCTAGGTTTCTCTCTGTGATTTCTTGACCCTCTGGACACGGTAGATTCTGTAGCTATTTAGTTGCAAAAAAGAGAATCAATAAATGCGTCAAGGAAAACAAACCCCTCTCAATCTGGGCTACAGGTTCAGAAAAGAGCAAGTCAGGAGGCTGGATATTACACAGTCTGGGTCAAACATAGTTTCGGAAGCATTATGTGGCCAAGTTCAAGGACTCTGAGGAGGTAGAAGGAAGGAGAGAAGTTGTGGAAACTGATTCTTTTCTTTCTCTATAGAACAGGTGCAAACAGCTGTGGAGGAACCACACAAACTTCAACGTGGACTGGGAAATAAAAACTGCACTATGGAATTTAATTTTTACACAGCCTCAATCCTAGCTTGGACTCTCCTTGTCCTAGACATGCTTAAAATTTAGTAGAATTCACCCTGTGATAGCTTTTGTGGTGGCAGAGGGGTAGCTGCTGACCAAATGATGTATCTTGTTTGACATATAGTTCTGGAAAATCATAGGTAATTCCTCAACTTAGTCATAAGTTGGCATAACTTTGGAAGCTTTCTAATATTATCATGGCCTGAGTTCACCTCTGTAGACCTTTTTTTATTTTTTTATTTTTTTTAGGGCCACACCCACGGCATATGGAGGTTCCCAGGCTAGGGTCAAATCGGAGCTGTGGCCACTGGCCTAAACCACAGCCACAGCAACGCCAGATCCCTGAGCCGCATCTGCTACCTACACCACATCTCACAGCAACGCTGGATCCCTAACCCACTGATCTAGGCTAAGGATTGAACCTGCATCCTCATGGATGCTAGTCAGGTTCATTTCCTCTGAGCCATCATGGGAACTCCTGTAGACTGGGTTTCAATCAGTTTGCTGTAGGCGCCTGAGAACTATTATAGTTCCCAAAACTTTCCAGGTAACTTTGTTGCTCTACATAGAAATTCTAGGTTTTACACACTTAAAAATTTTTAATTGAATTAAAAAATGTTTAAAAGGAAATTGGTTTAAAGTTGTCAACATTTCACTTTACCAAGTAAGGAAAAAGAAACTGCTATCACCATCATTTCATCAAAAAGGGACAAATTCACACCAAGGAAAAAACTGGAAGGACAGATCTTTAAACACCTTTGACTTTATAAGAACTCATTAAGTTGCCATACCCATTTTTGTCTTTTTGGGGCTGTACCTGTGGCTTATGGAGGTTTCCAGGCTAAGGGTCAAATAAGAGCTTCAGCTGCCAGCCTACATCACAGCCACAGCAACTTGGGATCTTAGCAGCATCTGTGAACTATGGGGCAGCCTGAGGCAATGCCAGATCCTTAACCCACTGAGTGAGGCCAGGATTTGAACTCCCATCCTCACGGACACTATGTAAGGTTTTTAACTCACTGAGTCATAAGGGGAAATCTGCCATACCCACGTTGATAGCAGTCTTATTCACAAAAGGTACTGAAAGACGGAAGTAACCCAAATGTCCACTGATAGATGAATGGATAAATAAAATGTGATATATCCATACAGTGGAATATTATTCAACCTCAAAAAAGAAGATAATGCTGACACATACTACAACATGGATAAACCTTGAGGACACTGTGCTAAGTGAAATAATCCAACCACTAAAGGACAAATATTAATTCATTCTACTTAGATGAGATGCCTAGAGTAGCCAGATGCATAGAGACAGAAAGTAGAATGATGGATTTCAGGGTCTGGGGGTTGTGAGGAGATGTGGGGAGTTATGATTTAATGGATATGGAGTTTCAATTGGAGAAGATGAAAAAGTTCTGAAAATGGATGGTGGTGATGGTTGTACAACAATATGAATATGCTTAATGCTACTGAACTATATACACTTAGAAAGTATTAGAATGGTGAAATTCACATTATATTTTATTCCAATTCTAAAAATCCACAAAGTTCCCTTTATTTTTCTCATTTTGTGTGCTACCTGGCACTTGAAAGCCACTTCCCAGGGTAAAGTAATCTCCCATGGCTGAGAGAGACGAAGCCCCACTGAGTGAGTGTAGCCAAAGTGGCCAAATCCAGCTACCCAGGAGCCCTACCTCCTAATAGGCTGCAACAAGCCAGCCCAGGCTGGGTGATAGAGAGGCACTTCTAGACTATAAAACACATTAGCCATGCTCCTGGAGAAACTAAACAATCCCCTCAAACAAGCACACGCCCTAGTCAGGGCACTTGGCCTTAAAAGTATTTGATACGTTTTACGGGCAGAAATGCCTAGAGGGTGATGGACCCAAGAAGATTTTCAAGAAACCAGAGATTTGACCCTAAGACTTGTTTGAGGAGGCAACAACAGTGGTGATACCTTGTTTTTTTTCTTCACAAAGCAGTAGAGCAAAGCAGAAAAGGACTGCACAGAGGTTAAAAGCAAAGCAATTCAAGACCCATAGGAAGCCATTTACAGATAAGATGTTCTCTGAGACAGTTACCTCCCAGTGAAATTCCAGGATTGCATGAAGAACAATATCGTCCTTTATTATAGTAGTTGCTTCTTATTAACATATATGTATGTCATATGCATATACATGCATATATGCACATATACACACATGTGAAATGGAAGTTTGTTATGGCTGGTCAGTAAGTTCTTAAAACTCAGATGAATCTGTTCTTAGCAACACAGACCCTAAGAGCCAACAAGGCGGGCCATACAGCTGTAATTTATAATCATGAAATTTTCGTACTGCATTAAGAATCTCTGTGGGTGATAACAGAGCTCTAAAATAGCTAACATTGCACTGATGTTTCTCACTCTCCACATTTGTTTAACTCCTTTGCCAGAGACACATACTTAACTTGTCTTGGTAGATTTTTGTAATGTGCCTTTCAAATGGAAAACTGTATTCAAGCATTCCAATTTTATCAAGTAGCAAAAACACCCAGGCCAGTGGCCAAAATTTGCATGTTTGTTACTGCATTCCATACCCAGATATTTCAGAGCTGAAGAAGAATAACAATTTTCTAAAATGTTATTGGATCCATAATTCTGGCAGCAGGTTAATTCACTTAGCCACGTCCGTGAAAGCAATAATTATTGGCACATAATCTCAGGAATCACTATGCATGATGATAATCAATTCCAGTTGAGAGAACCTTTTTAGATCAACAAATGTTTGAGCACCTACTATGTGAATTGCTCTATAATCCTTACCATTGTCTACCGTTTCAGAACTGTGAAAAAAAAAATTTAAAAATCTAATTTTATAGGAGTAGAACTTATTTATAAAATGGAAACAAACTCATGGATTTCAAAACCAATCCTATGGTTACCTTAGGTCAAACTGATTTTAAATTATATTTCTATATGTTTCCGGTGGAGAATGTAGTTGAGAACTGAAGATGGAGACAGACTATTACCTTTCATTTCAGGGATCTGACACCTTTGGAATAACTGTCTAGTCTCAATTCTCTACAGACTAGTTACCTAGTTTTGTATATTCTGGGTACCAGAATCAGACAATATACCTTTTTTTTTTTTTTTTTTGCTATTTCTTTGGGCCGCTCCCGTGGCATATGGAGGTTCCCAGGCTAGGGGTCGAATCGGAGCTGTAGCCCTGGCCTATGCCAGAGCCACAGGAACACTGGATCAGAGCGGCATCTGCAACCTATACCACAGCTCACAGCAACGCCAGATCGTTAACCCACTGAGCAAGGGCAAGGACTGAACCCGTAACCTCATGGTTCCTAGTCGGATTCGTTAACCACTGTGCCACGATGGGAACTCCCAAACAATATACTTCTATCTGCTATATGGAAAAAAAAAACAAAACAGAAATAGATGGATTGATAGTTTAATGTGGACCTCGGTGAAAATAAAAATAAAATCACCTGAGAATAATTAAATAATTATGATAAGAACAATACATATTTATACACAATGACCTAAAAAAGGATCCTGATTACAATCTACATTTCTGCTCATTAAGGAACCCGTGGTAATCTTTAACAAACATGACTATAGGAATCATCTTCCAGCCTTTTCTCCATGTCCCAGATTTTATTGTATCAAAACTTCAGCTTTGAAATGGCTGGGGTTTTTTTGTTTGTTTGTTTGGCGGGGCGGCAGTTGGTTTTTTTTTTTTTTTTTTTTTTTGCAATAAATCTCTTTCTAATCACAGAAAAAATAATGATTTTCCTATGCACATCTGCCACTTAAGAACTAAAACTTCACCAATTTACACCTATGAAAAATTCTTCCAACACACTTTGTAAATGATTAGTGACAGTTTGACAACTTGTCAATAAAATAGTGGCAAACTATTTTACCCCTGTGTCTCTCAAACCCAGGTTTTTTTATCTGCCTTCTTTCGATCTTATTCAGTGTCCTCTGTGCTATGAGGTATTGGGAATAACATTTGAAGTCTCTTTTCATGGAAAGAGCTATTTGCTGCTTGAGGTACCAGCTGAAAGAGATCACCCACTGCCTTGCACCATATTAGGAGGTCCTAGGTTAAACATTCAACTCACCCCTGGCATTCACTGCTCAGACATAGCACAGGGAATAACGATTCAGTCACCTCCTGTTCAATACTATGAAAGTTTCAGCTAGTTCTCTCAGGATAGACCTGCACCACAAGAATAAAGCCCTCTGATGGCCTGGGGCTCCCTTAAGTTGTGAATCATGTAACATATTGGCCAAGAGTTTCCCTAATCTCCTCCCCACTTTTTGTAGCTTAGTTTAGAAAGCACACCCTCTCTGCCCCAGGGCTTCAGACTGAGAAAAGATGTCTCCAGTATTTGGATTTTGAACAGGTTAATTATCTGCAACTGACTGCACTTGTCTTTGTGAAGGTCTGTAGGTAATAGGAACACTGCTTTCTCTCTGGCCATCAGGCCATGACAGAAGAGTCATTAAATAACTCATCCTTTCTGGTCACTTCCAAACAAAGGATTCTCTCAGGAAGAAAAATTCCTAAACAAAGCCTCCATCAAAAAAATTCAAGACTGTACGATTTGACCTCTGGGACTGAGACCAAGATTGAATAACTCCAGGAAAGGCAGCCACAGCAGTCTGTTGACCACAGACTTGTCTCCTTGAGAGGAAATGGCCTCCAGTGAGATGGGGAAGGCCTGCACCCCACTGTCTGTGTCCTTTCTCAAGTTGGCTCATGGCTATTCTCTCAAGGAGAAAGGATCAAAATATTAAAACATTTGACACTTTAATGTGATGTCCTACTTTGGGATCCTTGCATCCTTAGAGGCAGATTCCAGAGGCTCAGAAAAACATGAAACAACTGAAAATGGGCATCAATAGTACTGCAAGTAAGTAAATGATGATCCAGTCCCTCAGTGAGCTGCTGTGACACAGCCATGCAGAAAGCTGATAACGATGACTTGTCATCACTGCTCCGGAGCTGTGGGTCTCCAGGATTGTGAAGCCATACATAGGGCTATGTCAGAGGGACTTAGAGGTGGACCTAATATCTATGATAGGTCAGGTCATTTCTTGGAGTTTCAGAAATTTCCACCACAATCAAAATGATCTAGGAGATTCAAGTGATTTGAAGACTCCCACATCAGAAGAAGAATAGGAGGCACCGAACATGAATTAACTCTTTTTCAGAGAAGTGTTCACAGAAAGTTCCCCTGGGCACAAAGAGGTTGGTGTTCCAAATAGACAATAGAGGGAGCAACCAGATGTGCTGTTTTTCCATGGACCATGTTTGAGGTCTACATGTACTGCCCCGACTCAGTAATGCTTCCTCTTTAATGCTGAAAAGTTTCCCAGTTTGGGAGAGGAGTTACGGTCACCCTAGTTAAGCAATATTTGGATATCATTCTCCAAAAGGAAGGGGTTCACTGATCTTGCACATGACTGGTCAGGCAAAATGTATGTTTCTATAAGAAGAGCTATAAAGTCCTCTGTTAAGGCAGTGCTGGATACAAAATTTAGAAGGGAGACAGTTCTTACCCAGCTAATCAAACGCCAATGTATGAAGCCCCAAGGGAACACAGAGCCGGGGAATTCTGATAAGAGGGACACCTGAAGAGCTGTTCATTACCTATAACTGTAGGAACAATATACAATTCTAAAAGTAAATGAGAAAAACGGGAAACACTGAAGATCTGAGGAACAATGAATTCCATTGTTTGAATACCCCAATCCATAATTGTTGCACCCATGCTATTTCTGGCCAGATTGATGAAAGAAATGCCATCTGGGGCCGTGTGCAATCCCCTACTCCCCACCCGAGAACTCTCACTGATGCACGTATATAACGGCCTTGAAACAGAACTCTTGAGTCAGTTGTGTTCATGTCTGAAGATGTCTGACATCAGCTGAGAGTTTCTTATAGGTCAACATGCATATTGAGTTGACACATCCTAAATTTGTAACATTGGACACACAATTCTCCATTTTATTGGTTATTGCACTGATATTAAATAAATAACGAGTTAATACTGCTAGCATAAATAGACTCTAACTTTAATCTCAAAATAAAATACTTTTTTTTTATAAGTCTAACTCTGAAAAAAAATTCAGTGAAGGGAGGGATGAATGTCCTACAGCAAGAAATTAAAACTGGATACAATGATGTTTCAAAAAAAAGGTTTTATTAACTTTAGATTAAACAGACATGAGGTATTCAATTAAAATGATTTCTGAGGTTTTAAAACCATCATGTTCTGTGATTAATACAGTAAATGTATATTTGATTGAAATATTAAGCAGAAGGGAAATAAATAACAGAGTTTTAAAAATATATATTCTCATTAGTAATGCAGGTCTGAAGTAAAAAGTCCAGTAAAAATATGGCTTGCTTCTAGGAGATGAATAATATTATTTACGGAACTCTTTGGAACAAGTCAGGATGTTCTCATTTGCATACGTAGCCTGATTGGTGAATTATGACCCAGGATTCCAAATCTTTGTTCTCTAAACTTGAGCCCAGAAATATGCCTTGTAGGCCAACCTCCTTTCTGCTGCCTATTTCTCTTTCTTTACTCTGTAGTCTGGATTCAGGGATGGGCGTTGGACATCTGGATGGAGTAAAGATTACAGCTTCATCATGTGAAAACAACTAGATGAAAAGCCAAAGAATTTGTCAACTGATTATTTGGTGCCGTGTAGGGTTTAAATTATGTTTAAAGTCTTGTCTCATTGGGTTTAATCCATCAATCCATTTGAGTTTTTTTATTATTATTTTTGACTATGTAAGTGAAGACCACAACCAATATGGGGAAACATTAGAAAGAAGAAAAGCAATGGTCCAGTTCAAGAGGAGAACAGAAGGTAGGAGGAGGAATCAACTTTTAGCTGTAAACTTATCTATGCATGGGCCACACAATCTCCAAGTAATATGCAGTAGCCATATAACTTTAAATATCCTTTTCTGACACTAAGCAGCAGTCTAAACTCTGAGTAAGGCCATATGATCTCTTCAGTCTTTGGTGACCAGACCCACAAAATAAGGGCATTCACGCACTTTTCATGCAGCGATATTCTCTGAGCACTCACTATGGGTCATGAACTGTGAAAGGCCCTAGGAAGTCAGTGCTGAGCAAAAAATAGGCACAGCCTTGTCCTCCTGGAGTGACTCCTCTAAAGGGAGATAGATCGACTCCCCAAAAAAATCACACAAACAACTGCAAAAATTGCAACTGATCCATGTTAATACTGCGCAAAGGAATAGGTTCTGTAAGAGTCTACAATGGGAGAGTGGCCTGGTCAGGAAGAGGTGGTGAGGTGATATTTAAAGACTCTACCAGGTGGAGGGTACGATTGCAAGATAGGAAATAGCATGTGCAAAGGCCCGGTGGTAGAAGGAAGCAAAATCAATGCGAAGGACTGAAAACAGGCCAGTGTGGCTGGAGCCCAGAGAGAAAAGCTGTGTAGGAAGGGGATGAAGCTAGAAGGGTCAAGTAGAGATCAGACCATGCACAGTTTTGAGGACCATATTACACCATTTTGGTTTTTCCTAAGAGCCACTAGAAGGTCACTAAGGAGTTTTAACCAAAAGGATGATATAATCAGAACTGAAACATTAACTACACCACACAAATTCCCCTTCAAAAATGAAGAATCTATTATCCCAGCTGTTGAGAGTCCCGCCAAGCAGCCTTCAGCCATCAAATCCCTTTGGAAATTGCCTGAACCATAGAGCCAAGGTGCCCAAGGTTATGCCCCTTTCCCCAGGGCTCATACCCTGATCAGTGCATGAGTATAAAGACCAGGCCTGCTGCCTTCAGTTTGGGACAGCTCTGAAGGGTCATCCCATCTCCAGAAATCCCCACAGGGTTGGGTGAGGCTTCAGCTGAAACTTCGCTGCAGCTCCACTTCTCTCTCGGACCAAGCTCATTTCTTTTCCTTTTCACAAGAAACACTGCCTAACCAACCTCTTGAATTCTAATTTCCACCTCAAGTCAGCTTTTTAGGAAACCCAACCTGTGATAGTCTGGAAGTAACAGGAGAATGATCCAGAGAGGGGCTTAGTGGTGGGAGTGGCAGCCCAAGTAGATGACTAAGGACAGTGGTAGCTGGGTGTAGGCTGATGAGGAAGGAGAGACATGAGGAAAGCGGGCAGGTTTAGGAAACACTTAGGAAGGATTTGGTGACAAAGTGGAGATGGGGAAAGGGTGATGATGCAGAGCCAAAAATCTAGGGTGACAACTTGCTCTCCAGTGTGTACAGCTGGGAACCCAGGAAAGAGTCTGGTACAAGGGAAAGAGCAAAAGCTTCCTGTTACCACCTGTGGAGCTGAGGCATTCAAGTAAGAGCTTGGAAGAAGGGCACTGGCTATAGAATCTAGAATATCAATATAGAATCTAGAATCATTGGGAAATGTGTCTGGATCATAAAGCCGGGCATGAATGTGGACAGAGGGGGAAAGAGAACATACCGCAAAGAGAAAAGCTCCTAGTTAGAGATGAGGGGATTAATCTCAGTGTCCTCTATGTCCACAGCTTCCTGAGCTCTAGAAGCAGATTTCATAACTTTTTAGAAGGAATCACCCCTTTGAGAACTGTGCACAGTTTCAAGGTCCCACACCTTTAAGCGTATTCCGAGACCCCTTGGTGAACCAGAGTCTCCAGGTCATAAGTTCATACTCTGGAGGAAGTCTCTGCTTTTGTAATCCTATCACCTCTGCCGTGTCTTATACAAACTGTGTTTTAATGTTTTAAGGCCCTAGCTGATTGCCATCTTGATGGTCCGACAGGGATTTTTAAGAAACAGCAAGTACTTGAAAAGTCCATGCTTTCCTGTCATTAGGCAGAGGTGGCACCTAAACTTCTCGACAGTCACATTTCAGGGTCTCCGTGGTGCAAAGGAAGAGAAGCAGGTTTGTGCCACTGAAGAGGAATTGGCAAATCTTTTCTGCAAAGAGCCAGGAGTAATTATTTTCGGATTGTGAAACACACAGCTCTCAGTCGTGTATACTCTTATCTCTCTTTAAAACACCCCTTTCAAAATGTAAAAACCACTCAGCTAATGGGGAAAAAATAGACAAGCCTGCTGGCCACCACTGTAGTTTGCTGACTCCTGCCATAGAAATCAAGTCTTCAGTCAGACCAATTAAAACTGCATTTGTCCTCCCCCGAGCATCCTAGCATTTGAACTTGGAGATAAATAGTCTTAAATCTTTGAAGCTTCTGTCTTCTCATCTGTAAAATATATAATATCTTCCTCTGGGGTTATTGTAAAGTCTAGAAATAAAGTATATTCAATATTTACCCATGTACCTGGCACAAGGAAGTTGTCTCTTTAACAGGTATAGTGAGAAAGACAACCTTGTTTCTAAAATTTTATTTTGCATTAGAATATGTTGATACTAACAGACTGCCCCCCCCCCACCCCCAGGTTACACCTGGAGACATATTCTTCTGGGACACATCAGTTATCTGCTTACCCTGTTTGTGAATGGCAAGAAAATCCAGCACCTTCCAGATGGAGGGGACGCCTGAAAAAATGCCGCACATGCGGTCATTCCCAGTTTGTGTGCCTTTGCCTGATGACTTTAGCCATTTCTAACTTACCTGGTCCACCGTGTTGCTGCCCTTCACCCCAGAACTCACATGTCCCATACGATTAGCCCCACGCTGACTCTAGTATTTATTGTTCAAAACGCCCACCCATGAAAGCAGAATTCTCCTCTCCAGTCTGCATTGCATAAAGTCAGCTATTTTCACAGATGTGGCACAGTGTAGGGGGACTGTCCCATGTCAGCTGCACACTCTCTGGAAGGGCAAATCCTCCTAAAAATCTCTGAATTCCTTTGAGTAAGGAAAACAGATTTTTATCCCTAGGGTCACTGCAGTCTGTGAGTTCTTGCTTCTGCTTGTACCTCATCAAACTGTGAAACTGTTTTTTTTCTCCTTTACACACAGAGACACAAATACATTCACAAGAAATATTTGTGTGTCTAATGGATGTAAATAAAAGTTTGGAGAAAAGGCGTTTTCACTGCAATAATCAGCACAATTATCAATGAAATATTAGACACTCAACTTTGCCCCCTTCCTGTGTAGACATGTCACTAGCTCTTTAGCTCACAAAGAACTCAGGTTCTTGGCACATCTTCCCTCCACCACCCTTGTCTACTCATCTATCCATTTCTCTCCATTTTTTTTCCTCAGGAATAAAACACAAGTTTCTTTTAGTCTCTCTTGCAGAGCACTTCAAGGATCTTTTTCTAAACTTGGGCTCCCTTTGAAACTGTGACCCTTAGAGTCTCATCTTCTATCCCAAATATCTTAGCAAATTATCTTCCCCAAACAATAAGAGCTTCCTCTCCGAGAGATTATGCCAGTAGCTAAAATAATAAAAAATGTCAGTCTCTTATACATATGTTGTCTGGCTGGATTACCAATTTAAGTTTCATTTTCAGCCATTAATACTTTAGCTTAAATCAATGAATAAGAGGAAGTCAAAGGAGCAAGAACCCAGAGAACGGAACGAAGAAAAACTGGATTTTCTCTGAGGGAAGAGAACCAGGGAGAAAGCACAGTGGGCAAAGTTTTTTGGAGGTGTGAGGATATGGATCAGACAAAATTCAACAAGAATGTACTGTCAGGGGCTAGCGGGGAGAGAAAAATAGAACTATAGAACTAAAGACGGGAGAGCACCGAAGAGGGAATGCATCTATTTTGCCTGGGGCAGGACCTCATTTTAGGTGTTGCATGAGTACAGTTAAATCCTTTGGTAGATGGCACATTTGTGAGGACAGGGGAGGTCCTCCTTTGATGTGCAAAGAACTGAGAGAATCCCTACCTCCCTCTGCACAAATCTCCTGAGGTCATAGCTGCTCTGAGAGTCTGCTTTGGTTCTGCCCTGCATGGGTGTGGGGACCCAGACCATGAAGGCTGGAATGTAAATGATTACTGAGGCTGTAAACTGTACAACACGAATGACGCACCACTGGGGTGCAGGGGGCTGGGGCACAGGGTGGAGGCCATTTTTTTGGTTATTTTTTGAAGCCTGCTTTGAAATTTTCCCATATTTCTCTCTATATAACAATAGACATTAGCATTTTCATATGGCTTGAAAGTTAAAGCAAGATGTGGGAGAGTCAGTTGTTGAAGAGCGGAGTTCTCTAACTGCACGTGTCAGAGATTTCCAGTACTTTTGTAAAACGTGCTCTGACCAAGACTTCAGTTCTTGGTGGTGTTTCCTTTCTCAAGATGGCCTGGTTTCCAATGCACTCTCTCACCCCAATGTATCTGCTTGGCTGGGGAAGCTCACACTGGCATCAAAGGGTAAAGAGCAGAGCCAGTATACTGAAGGAAGGAGTCAGATCAACAGGAATTTTTTTTATCTTCTCTAGGTCTATGTTATCACTGCAGAAAGTGAGTTGCTTCTGGGAAACTGATATACTAAGAACTGTTCAAAAGAGAGAGGAGCTGGATCTGGAATTCTGACTGGAAGGGATGTTTCGTAATGAAACACGGCATCCCCAGCTCTCATCTGTTTTCTGAGACAGTACTGACTTCTGTTACCATGTGTACTATTGCAGCTTTGCAAGTCCCTTCCCAACACTAAAGCACACGCACTAGTTAGCAGCTTGGCTCAGAATAAAAATCAAATTCACCCTTACAACAACTTCATGTAAAGACTCCTATTGTCTCTGTTAAATGCTTTTTGGACTCTGAAGACTTTTGCAGCCCCAATGATTTTCACCCAAGAGACAATGCTCAGTTCAAGTTTTGCTGACTCGATTAAGATGGCGGAATAGAAGGACTGGAGCTCAACTTCTCTCCTAAAAACAACAAAATTCACAACTAAAGACTGAGCATACTTCACCAAAATGGACTGGAAACCTTAAAAAAGATACCCTACTCCAGAAGAAAAAGAGAAGGCCACATCAAGAGGTAGGAGGGGAGATTTCGTGATATAAACAACCCCATACCTCCTGGGTGGGAAGCTCCACAGACTGGAAACTAACTGGTTCACAGAGACTCACCTGCAGGAGTGAGAGTTCTGAGCCACACATCAAACTCTCATGTGTGGGGATCTGGCAGTGGGAGAAAGAGCCCCTGGAGCATCTGTCATTGAAGGCCAGTGGGGCTTGTGTGCAGGAGCTCCATGGGACTGGGGGAAACGGAGACCCCATTCTTAAAAGGCGCACGCAGACTTTCACGTGCACTGAGTCCCAGGGCAAAGCAAAGTCTCCATGGGAATCTGGGTCAAACCTGACTGCAGTTCTTGGAGGACATCCTGGGAAAACAGGGGTGAATGTGGCTTGTTGTGAGGGAAGGACATTGAAAGCAAAGCTCTTGGGAATATTCAGCAGTGTGCCTTTCTCTGGAGGTGGCCATTTTGGGAAAATCTGGCCCCTCCTATCAGTCAGTGCTGAGAAGCCCCAGGGCAATCAACAATCCAGGTGGGATCACAGCCCCGCCCCTCAGTAAACAGGCTACCTAAAGAGCCTCAGGCACACAGCTGCCTCTAATCCCATCCAGAGACTAAGCCACACCCACCAGAGGGATTAGAATCAGCTCCACCTACCAGTGGGCAGGCATCAGCCCCTCCCATCAGGAAGCCTACACCAAGCCCCCATACTGACTTCAGCCACAGGGGGGCAGACATCAGAAGTAAGAGAGGCTACAACTCTATCATCTGTCAAAAGGTCACCACACCAAAAACCTATAAAAATGAAAAGACAGAGAACTATAACTCAGATGAGGGAGAAAGGAAAAACCCCAGAAAATCAGCTAAGTGATGAGGAGATTCTCAGCCTCCAGAAAAAAGACTTTAGACTGTTGATACTGAAGATGATGCAAGACATTGGAAATAAACTGGAGGCAAAGATGGATAACTTACAGGAAACTCTGAGCACAGAGATACAAGATATCAAACTGAAACAAGAAGAGATGCAAAATACAATGACTGAAATAAAAAAATTCTCTAAAAGCAGCTAACAGCAGAATACAGGAGGCAGAAGAACGAATACGAGAGGTGGAGGACAGATTATGGAAATTATGGATGTGGACCCAAAAAGAGAAAAAAGATTGAAAACAAATGAAGAGAATCTCAGAGAACTCTGGGACAACGTGGAACGCACCAACATCTGTATTATGGGGTGCCAGAAGGAGAAGAGAGAGCGAAGGGGACAGAAAAAATATTCCAAGAGATAATAGCCGAAAACTTCCCTCACATGGGAAAGGAACCACTCACTCAAATCCAGGAAGCACAACAAGTACCATATAAAATAAACCCAAGGAGGAACACCCCGAGACACATACTAATCAAACTGACAAAAATTAAAGACAAAGAGAAAATCTTGAAAGCAGCTAGGGAAAAGAAACAAATAACATACAAGGGAACCCCGATAAGGCTATTGGCAGATTTTTCAACAGAAACCCTGCAGGCCAGAAGGGAGTGGCATGATATACTTAACGTGATGAAAGGAAAAAACCTCCAACCAAGATTACTCTACCCAGCAAGGCTCTCTGTTCAGATTTGAAGGAGAAATCAAAACCTTCTCAGATAAGCAAAAGCTGAGAGAATTCAGCAACACTAAACCAGCCTTACAACAAATACTAAAGGAACTTCTATAGGCAGAAAAGAACAAGAGAAGAAGGAAAGGAAAAAGAGCAGCAAAAACAAATCCAAAGTAATTAATAAAATGGCAATAAGAACATTCATATCAATAATTACCTTAAATGTGAATGGACTAAATGCCCCAACCAAAAGACATAGACTGGCTGAATGGATACAAAAACAAGACCCATATATATGCTGTCTTCAAGAGACCCACTTCACTTCTAGGGACACATACAAATTGAAAGTGAGAGGGTGGAAGAAAATATTTCATGCAAACGGGGATCAAAAGAAAGCTGGAGTAGCAATACTCATATCAGACAAAATAGACTTTAAAATGAAGAATATTTTCAGGGACAAAGAAGGACATTACATAAAAAACAAAGTTCAGGAGTTCCCGCTGTGGTGCAGTGGGTTAAGAATCTGACTGCAGTGGCTCAGGTTGCTGCAGAGGTGCAGGTTCCATCCCCAGCCCAGGGGTGCACAGTGGGTTAAAGGATCCAGCATTGCAACAGCTGCAGTGTAACTTGCAGCTGTGGATCAGATTAAACCTCTGGCCCAGGAACTTCCATAAGATGCCAGTGTGGCCATAAAATTTAAAAAAGAAAAAAGAATTTCATCTGCTTGTGTATTTGTGAAACACTTACTTTATGACAGGCATGGACATGGTAGGGTTTTGGAAGAAATGACCCAGTATCTGTATGGTCTTTAAGTGTCACAAGCATTGCAGGTAGCGTTGGAACCCTGCATACATCTTTTACTTTGGATGCCTGGCAACACCTTATCTTAGTTTTAGTAGTTTCACTTGTGATATACCTGATTTTATTCTGATAATAAATATTTTCGAATATATTAATGATATCTGCTAAGATAGTGGTTGGTTCGCCCAAGACTGGTTAACAATTACAATCCCACATCCTGGAAAACCCTCCCAGGATGATTGGTCATTATCTCTGTACCACCCAAGATTAAAAACATTTGCTAGTAGATGAGGGTATATGTATCCATAAAATAAAAATGTATTCACCCTTACTGGTACTAAATATCTGACAATAATAAAAAAGCATGAATAAATAGCAACCTGGTGCCACTTCTCCAAAATTTACAGAAAGAAATTGAGCTTTACTATGAAGTCAACCTTTAAATTTTGAATTATGATAGAAATAGGAGTCATCAAAAAGCCAATTCAATATTGCGCAGTTCAAAAATATTGGCAGGTTAGTTTGTTAATGAAAATCAAAACAGTAAAAGGAGGAAAATGGCTTGCAACCATGTTGTTCATTAACAAATCCACACTCATATGCTTTATAATACTTTGATCTGTATTGCTACACATATGAGAGCAAATATCTCACCACTTTTGCCCATCCAATTAACCATCTAACATTGTTATTGACAGCAAAATCCTATTACATGTATTTTTCTGCACAGGTAAAACATCACAGGCCACACAGCTTAAACCAGGAAAAAAGAGTGAATTGATACTCAACCTACAAGGGTTTATTATGCTCCAGTTTTTAAAAACATGGTGCATGCACAGGGGAAACAAGTTTTCCCTATGTACTGTTTCATGTCAAAAGAATAACAGGCAAAAAAAAAAATTGTTGACTTAAAAAAATTAATGTCAAAATGTATTTTGTTTCCCACTCTTTCTTTCCATAGCTTACTAAAGAGCTTCTTTTTTCAGTGGATTCTCTTGGAAACTTTTGCAAGCAACCCATACTGGGCAACTTGGATAATTTTTTTTTATCTCCATACCTACAGATTTTTGTAAACCCTTCTAACTTGGTCTTCTCATCTTCTCTTGCTTAAAAATTTCCTCTGTAAAAACAGCCTCTTGAAATCAACCTGCAATGGGGGGTCATTTTAATTATGGGCAATAAGCTATTCTTTGAAATTACTATCCATTAAACTTTGTCTAATATTTAAAATAATGGATTTTATTTAACTTCTTACTTATATCAGAAAATGGAATGTTCTGACAATGGAAACCTACTACTTAAGTTTTCTGATGAGAAATTTAAAATTAAGATCATTCCTTGTCACAACTAGAAAAAAGTTAAGCAATAACAATTAATAAAATAAAGTAGTATTATTTATTGATGTTCTTACAGTAAAGAAATAATTTTATATTAAATTTATGCCAAATTGTTAAAAGTGAATTTTTACAACACAGGAAATCATAAATTGCTTAAAAATTGTAAGATATGGTACTGGTGCAATACTTTCTAAACTGATGCTATTTTTCATCCATATATGAGTGAATTTTTAAATTTATATCCATACATATTTTGCTTTTTAGGGTTGCACCTATGGCATATGGAAGAAGTTCCCAGGCTAAGGGTGGAATTGGAGCTACAGCTGCCAGCCTACACCACAGCCACAGCAACGGGGGTCTGAGCCACATCTGTGATATATACCACAGCTCACTACAATGCTGGGATCTCTGACCCACAGAGAGAGGCCAGGGATCAAACCTGCATCCCCATGGATACTAGCCGGATTTGTTTCCACTGTGCCACGAAGGGAATTCCAATCATAATATTTTAGTAAGATGTATAATTATAATCCAGTTATAGCATGAAATTAAAATGGAATTTTTAGATTACAAAGACTTTTAACCTTCTCCCTGTTTGTCTTGAATGATAATTTACTATGTTCTAGCTTCCTAAGTTATTGGAAAATAAAAAAATGTTACTTGCAAAAAAAAAAAAAAAAAGTTTTGCTGACTCACAATCCCCCAAGTCCAAGGTTAGCAGATGTAGAAAATGTAGGGCCATGCCTATGTGGGCAGCCAGACACTTACTAACAAAACACTGGCAGTGACAATGACTAGAAAACCAAAAGTTCATTTGTTTTCATGAAGCTTTTCTCAGATATTCAGCAGAGAATCTGGGGTGAGTGTAGGTGATGCACTGAAGAAATAAGAAACATGATCCCTAGCTGGGGTCCAGCCAAGCTCACAGGCCTGATGCATTCAAATTGACCATTGGCTAAGATGTCAGAAGGGCTTCAATTTTATGGAGCAATTGGCGTGATGTTAGCTGGAAATCAATACCTGCAGTCTAAATTTTATATTTTGTGTGTTGTCAGTTGAAGTTGGATGTCTGTTTCTATTTCTTGGACTGACTTTCTTTCTGCAATCAGCATAATGAAAAAGAAAATAATGCTTATAAATGAAGTCTGCGCATAGTACTGGCTGAGCTGGAGGAAGCTGGCAGCTGTAGCAGTTCCGTTTTTGGTTTACTTTAAGTGGCATTAATTGCACTGCTATGTAATTCAGCATAACTACACCGTCATGCATCGGGATTCTGCTCTTGCTGCAGGGGTGCTAGGGTCTAATAAGTATGTGGCTATTGGGTGGTGAGGCCAAGCCCTCTTGGTCATCTCTCAGCAAGGACTCTATCTTTTAGTCCTAGGACTTCATTCTAGGCCAGAGGTTTTCAAGTGCCTGCCCCTTGGCCAAGAAGTGAACCAAACCTTGAACAGCCCAGGGGCACCTGGCTTACCAGGTGAGCCAAAGTCTTTTCCTCTCTAACCCAAGAGTGATGTGTGTGGATTGTGTTTAAGCCAGACACTTCACTGTAGGCCTTAGGGTTGGCCTTGAAAATGAGGTCACTACCAAGTTCAGATTTTCCGATTTTCCTGTTAAGTCTGGTGGCATTACAGACCAACGCAACATCTAACAAGAATGGCCAGTTTATGGTTCCACTTGTGAATGAGGTGACACAGACTTTAATAACCCCTGGCCAGGCAATGGGAATTTCTCAGCATATACCTACTAACCAAAACACCTTGACGAGAGTGAAAGAATGAGACTTTAGCCTCTTCACTACATTTAACCAGCTTTGGGGCCTCACATTGGGTGGACTATTAACTCTCTGACCTTCCCATAGGTGCTTTGTAAAGTGGAGGTAGCTTAGCTACTGAAAAGTAAGGGTCTAACTTCATAGAACTTTAAGCTCTTTTCAGCTCAAAGAGCTGAGATCCAGGTATATTTCTGGTATGTTTCTGAGGGCAGAGACCTTGACTTTATTTCAGTATCCTCAGTATTCGGGATATGGTAGGAAGGAACTCATCCATGTTGGATTGAACAATTAAATAGATATAATGTTCAAGAAAACAATATTCTTGCAAATAACCACACTGAAGCTACCCAATTAACTTTTTTTTTTTTTGGCTAAGAATGAGATTCAGCCAGACAGTGCTGCATACCAAGAGGCCCCGCAAAGGGCAGAGTTTTCAGAAGCAATGAGGAAAAAGAGAACAGATGGGGACACTCCTACCTTTCAAAGAGCTTGGGAGCCTGAGAACACAGGCAAGTATGCAGTCTCTCCCAGGAAAGCAGGCTGTCTTGTTTGTGCAGATCAGGGAAGACTTAAGGCTATCTGAGATGATCACTCCATAGGTATGAACTTGGTTCCTCCCTTGTCAACTCCCGTAAACAAATGGTCTCATAATATCAGAAGAAAGAGGCATTTATTCATTCCCAGACCATGAGGAATTCTGTGTGATTTGAGTGCTATACCAGTAGGGTGAGATGGAGACTCCTCCCTGATGTGCAGATGCAGGGAAGGTCCCTAGAGCTAGGGACTGATGTGTGGAAGGAAGGGGGGATCAAGTCCACCACAGCACACAGGAGCTTCACCACATGAGGAGCTACAAAGGGTCCAGAGAATTGTAAGGCGGTAAAGTCTTGTCTGGGGAAATGAGCTTTAGCACATGGAGGTAAGACATGAAGGTGTAGTTCAACCTATTAGTGACAGCTCAGTTATTTGAGGATTCCTTGGGGACCCATCTGATCAGTTTCTGACCACAACTGTATTTGGATTGTGTCTTCCCTGTGTTAATAGTCAGACACGCCAAGTCAAGATTGCTGTAGGCAGGGCTGCTGCATACAGACTACCCAGACACCAAGGCACCTAGCCTAGGAGGTGAATGAGAATTGAAACCCAGCCTGGTCTCCACTCACTATGTCATGAGCCCTCCTTGTACTGGGTATGTTGTTCCTCAGTAGAATATCTTGCCTAAGCCACCCATCCTGGGAGCTGCATCTGCCCAGAGGAGATGTTTCAAAATTTGTCAGGGCAGAGAGTTATGAGCCCACTAATCTCCATTTCCTCCTCCCAGACCCATTCATTGATTTTCTATTCCTTGCTCTGTGCCTCAAATGGTGGACTCTATAGAATGCATCTGAGGATTTCTTCTCTTCTCTTTTCCAGTGGGGTTTGGCCAACTAGAATTACTGTAGGAGATGAGAAAGGTGAGAGAAAAGAGAGGCCAGGGTACTTATTTTCTGCATCACCACCCTCCCTTGCACCATACTCCCTCCCTGCCCCCCATTGTTCTGACAGAGGCTGTGGCTGCTGGGCAGCCCCTGCCCTCGCCAGCTCCAGCTCTCAATGGGCTCTAGTAATGCTGTTCCCTGTCGTGTTCTTTCAGGCCTGGGGGGTAATAATGGCTTCCACTGTTGCCAGTCCCTGGGTGCCTCATCAACTCTTGTAGGTTCCCTTTCTCTGGACCACACCTCTGTAAATGGTCCTTTTATTCAACTCCGTTCAATTAAACCCTTTTGCCTCTGTCATCTCTTTCAGGCTGGGATGCTGACTGATACAGGGACGGTTTTCTAATCTGCACAGGTGGAGCACTTAGGCTAGCAGAGACCATGGGTGCAAATGGCACTTGGAAACTCAAAATAAATTATTTGCCATCACCTCTGTAAAAAGGTTGTAATTATCGTAATACTTACTTGATAGGGTTATTGTGACAATTAAATGAGACACATAGAATGGTTTTCAAAGTGCCTGGCACAAAATAAGTGCTCAATAAATGGTCTGTTTTTCTTAGCTTGTGATCCCTGGGAATCCCATGCAGCCTTCAGTGTTCACTCAGCTCTCCCTTTGTGCAGGAAGCATCTGCTGAGCGCTACAGTTCCCACAATGACTACCTTTCTCTGAATTTCCATCCTATTGATTGTCTAGGTAATTAATTTGGCTTCATATATTTTCACACACTTTTTTTTTAAACATCTCCTATGTGAAATGGCATAATTCAAGAGCATAGAGGAAAAACATTTATTGAATATACATGGCATGTCAAACACCTTCCATGTATTTTAAATTTCATAACAATTCCATATAGTAAATATTGTTATTCCAATAAAATGCCCAAGTCCCTTGGCCACTGAGTGGTAGGGAAGGGTTCAAACGTGTCTTTTGTTGTAAAACGTCACTACCTCTTCAGTCTATTAGAAGAGGTGACAGACACATAACCTAATTCAAGGTAGTTGAACACATGCATCTTATCATTAGGAAAACTGTGTGCTAGAGATGGACAGAGAAAATGGGCATTAAATCCCTGCTAGGTGTTTATCTAATACCATTAAAAGACAGGTGCTAAGCCCCGGGATATGGAAAGAAACACATTCTGTTGGGGGGGGAATCAGATTATTATAACTGAGCCAGATCTATGGAAATATAACTTTTAACAAAATCTGGGAAATAGTGCTACTATTTTGGAGAAAGTTTCCTGGAAGAAAGAGCATTTGAGGCTGTCTTAAAAGGTGCTTCCAGGTAGCTGGTTGAAGAAATAAGGACAATACTTTCAGAGAAGGTGTACAGCATGATCAAGGGCCCTACCTATACAGTGAAATATGCTGTCATCTGTGCATCTGTGTCTGACAGGTTGGTACTGCTGGTTACCTGAGGATGGAAACTATGCCTCCTTTCCAACCCTGCCCTGATACCTATTCAATTCAGGGCTGAGGACACACGTGGAGCGCAACAAAATCGTTTGTTTGATTGGATGAATGCCTTTCTCTCCTCTAGGAGATACAGAAGGAATAAGTGGTACCACAGTCTCTCTGACTTCAAGGCCAATGCAAAGTTGCTTCCAGACAGCAGGGTTGAAGTGTACAGCAAAAGACAGGCAATATTTTTAAGCAGCAGAGTGGTGGTGTGACTGGAAATGGAGTTCAGGTTGGTGCGTGGTGTACTGATGTTAGCACATTATTCCTCAGAGTCTGGCAGTCCTGGTGTCTCAAGTACCCCCAAAGCTAACTTCAACACATTCAGGAGACAGTTTCAACAGAACACATGAAGGACACGAAAGCTCACCCCCCTAATTTCAACAGGAGCAAACCAGAAACATGTGGGAAAGCATCACGTTTGGATGACATTTATAAATCTTCTCTCTCCACCCCAAACATATCTAGTCATCATAGCCTTTGTTTACTGGGAGTATTAATTAACCTCAGTCATCAGAAATTATCTTTAAATTGTACTTGAAAATTTCTTTGACTTTAAAGGGGATTTCTTTTTATAATTGTGCATGGTTCTTGTTTTTGATGTTTTAACAGATGAAAACCATCCATAGGAGATAATTCAGCAAGTTAGTTATCCCATCGCCAAGCAAAACTAAAGTTCACATCAGCTGTGAGAAGATAACTGAATTTACCTGAAAATGTCATTTTCAGAATGGCTTATATCATATATCAAAATGATTTTAAAATCTGAACCCAGACCCTGTGGGAACCCTTATCGGTGATATGCAGGTGATCTACAGTTCTGAGAATTGAAGCTGTTTGCTAATGTTGTTTATTTTTTAACTAAAGTCCTAAGTGTCTCATTCAAGTGGCAATAGGTGGTTAATCCTCTGTAAAAGTTCTTGGATGTATTCCTTGTAAATGCTAATTATTAAGAAGAAAATGTTATGGGGTTTCCTAGGAAATCAATACTTTATTATGCAATAATTGCATCTGCAAGTTTAATGTTCTCCATAAGCCCCAGCAAAATGAAAGAGGTCACTGGGTGAGAAGGTGCAAACAGTCCTTGCCTGACCTGGAGAATCTCTGAGAATTTGAGGCCTAGTAAAGTGCCGCGATGCCATTAAAATATTTTCACAAGTACAACATTTATTACGGAAACCAAATTGCAAGAACATCTGTCTGGATGACACTTTGGCCCAAAGTTGGAGCAAAACCTGGTAACAGTTATAATTGAAACTGTGGCTTCATTTTCTTCCCTAGATCTTTGATTTTTCCTTTGCCTCACAGAGGAATTTATTTCCCAAACCTACATCAGTTAACTTCTGTTTTCCGAAACCTTCCTGGGCAAAAATCCCAGCTCTTCCAGTTTTCTACCAAGAAGTTATAAAAGGCGGGAAGGCAGGGAAGAAGCCCTCAAGGAGATGGAAGGGAGCTCAAAATCACTCTTCCAAGAATTTCTGGGTCACTGTCTAATTGATACGCCTATTGGCAAGCCTCGGATTCAAGCCTCTTCTGACTTCACAGGCAGTTCTTATTCTGCACCCAGCCATGTGTGAAGACTCGAGGCACTGAACATGGAACCCAAGAAAAAACCCAGCCAGCTCCACTGAAACCACTCAGGCTGGAGAACTGTACCATAGCAAAATACCCCAAACAATTGTTTTTCCATTATGATCTTCAGCCTAGCATTTATTATCATTTTTTATTGCACACTTTTAAAGGCAATGGTCCATTTTACCTAGATCATTAATTTGCAAAAATCAAGAGATATGAGCAGAAACAGTGTTTTTATGGGCCATGCTACACCTCTATAAGACCCCAAAGGAAATGAGGTGTGGAAGAGCCCCTGGGACCACAAGCTCCATATTCTTCCAGAAATAGAAAAGATCAAGCACTTTCACAGGAATGATACAGCTGGGTGAATGGAGAGATGCACAAGTAATTGACAGCCTGAACAAATGAATGGAGAAGTAAGCCCTAAAGGGAAACTCTAGCCAGCAACAGGGTATAGCCGAAAGGCCCCTGGATGTGGAGTCTGGAGAGCTTGGGTCCTTTTATGCCCAGTCATGTGTAGCTATGTGACTGCTGTCAGTGAACTTCCTAGGTTCTACCTCATCTTTGCATCTGTAAAATGGTAATGGTATTTCATAGGATTGGCAGGCAACAAAGCCCCAAGAAGTCAGGTCATGGGCTTCAGAACCAGATTGCCACCCTTTAAATCTGAACTTCTCTGCCTTGCTTGCTCTACGACCTCAGAGCAAGCAAGGATCATATTCTCTCTACATTTCTGTTTCTTCATCTGTAGAATGGTAATAATGTACTAAACTAGGGATGGGGTAAGCATTAGATAAATTAATACATGCAAAGTGTCTAGCAGGGTATCTAGTACATAACAGCTACAGACTAGTATTTTTGTATATATAACAGTGCTACATAGATAAGCTTCGTTATTATCAAAATTAGGATAATAGAAATTGTGATTTTCAGTTGTAATCAAGAGAGTCCAGTTTAGCTGATTTAAGCAGAAAAGGATATTAGAGGGTATTAAGAAGATCACAGACTCTCCTGGATAACAGAGTCCCAGGCTTGTTCATTATATAGCCAGAACAAAATAAGAATAAGATTCAACTATATTCCCAACTGTTTCAGTGAAACACCACAGCCCATCTCTAGGTATTGACTACCCTTGAGGACTTGAATATAACAGCTTTGCCACTACTATCTGAGAAGATGTTTTCATACCAAGAAGATCCTATTTCTCTGTGCATAGCTTCCTCTTATTTTTCCAAGTCATAAACAACATGCCTCTAATTGGTGGAATGAATTTTTTGGATCCTAGCTACAAAGGAGTCTCACAAATTTAGTCTTTAGCTTTCCAGCCTGCACCACAGAGAAAAAACTAAGAAAGCTAAGAAAAATCTAAGAAAAGCTACAGGAAAGTTGGAATTAACCAACCTAAAATGTCTACCGCAAGAATTTTTAAGTAAAATATAGGTCTGCTAGTCACTTTTGATTAAATAAGGTAGGGGTGGAAGATCTTTGGTTTGTTTTTCAGAGCTTAGTTAGAAGTTTCCTAAGATAACTATTAATTACACTAACACTATTGTGTTTCCACTAAGCACAGCCAAGTGGAACTAAGCTAACAGTTGGTTCGCTACCTATGTGTGACTTTGGAGGAAAAGAGATTCCTTCTCTACCATCCTGTGTCCTGTATGGACCAATGAGAAGGTCCTTCTGCATCTTCACTCTCCAGAGGGGTGGACACAGACTAGCATGATTTGGAAGGGTCTGGGATGAGGCAAAGTGACTCTGGAACTTTAAATGTACTTTCAAAGTATAAGGATCTATGAAATGCTGGCTGCCTGAGGTTATATGAATTCAACACACCTGGGGTTTATAATTGACCATTAATGTAATTAACCCTATTTTGAATCAGCAGCATGGTATTTACCTACAAGGCCTATTTTAGAAATTGTCTGAATATGGATGGATATAGAGTCAGGAAACCTGGCTTCTAGTTTTCTTCTACTATTGCTGCATTGTGAACCTGTGAAATTACTTTGGTCCTCTGGGCCTCAGTTTCCTCCTCTAAACTCTGATCTTTAAATTTTTAAAGTTACAGTTTCTAAGCTTGATGTAAATATTTACATATTTAAATTTCTTATCAAAAGGCTAATTATTCTTTTTAAGTTTGACAATCATGTAAGTTCCACCTCAGAGTATAGAAAATAAAGGGTATACAATCATGCTCTCTGTTTTGTTTCATTTTACTTTTGAGGGCCTCACCTGTGGCACACGGAGGTTCTGAGACTAGGGGTTGAATCGAAGCTGCAGCTGCTGGCCTACACCACAACCAGAGCAACATGGGATCCGAGCCTTGTTTGCAAGCTATGCTGCAGTTTGTGGCAACACCAGATCCTTAACCTGCTGAGCGAGGCCAGGGTTCAAACCCACATCTCATGGATACTAGCTAGGTTCTTAACCTGCTGAGCCACAATCATGCTCTTTTAAAATTTATGAGGAGTTCTCTGGTGGCCTAGCAAGTTAAGGATCCAGCACTGTCACTATGTGGCTCATGTCGCTGCTCTGCCATGAGTTTGGTCACTGGCCCCAGAACTTCCACAGATGTGGCCAAAAAAATTAAATTTATAAAAATTATACTAATTATTGTCAATGCAAAAAATAAGTAAACTTGATCATATCCACTGTTGGTAAATTTATTTTCAGTAAGCAAATTAATTTCAGTCAGTGAATTTTATTGCACTGCTCCAGAAATAACTTTTGCTTGCTTCCCTGCAATCAAGCCAGTGGGTGACTGGCTACTTAAGTGTGGAAACTCCATCCTCCTTGTTTCCTATTTTATGTTGCATAAGTTCATATAATATACCCAACCACACATAAGGAAATCTATCAAAGCAAGAAAATCATTGAAAAGGTCTTGTTTTAGAGACTGCTGCACAACATTAAGGTTAGCTTCACTTATGTGCCTTCATCTTCAGAGGATATTTAGTTTTGCCAATAGAAAGTAAACCTTACCCAACTTCTTCAGTATATCAAATTCTACAAAAGTATCCATGATAGAGCAGTAAGAAAATAGTTCAGACGAAATTGTTGGCAAGGATAAAAAATTATAATTAACTGAAAATTGTGTAAATTTTTTCTGCCTATAAAGACCAAGAGTATCTACTGAAAAACTAATTGCTTCCAACAGAATTGAGCTAAATTAACTGCTTATAAAACAGTAGCCAAAACCAATAGATTTACAAATAGATTTCCAAAATATAAGCAATAATCAGCTGGAAAATAAAATGGGAAAAATGGGCCCACCCAAATAAGCACAAAAATATGTATTACCTACAAGTATATATGTAATAAGAAATACGTAAACCATGTTTAAAGAAAACTGCAGAGCTTGGCTGATAGAAGATATAGGAGACTTTGGACACTGGTGAAACAAACTATGTACTTGGGTAGAAAGTTTCAGTATCACAAAAATTGATAAACATATTGGAATTCAACTTAAAAATCTTAACAGTACTTTTTATGAGAAGAGAGGAGTGGCAGAAGTGTCCAAAATGCATGTGACCAAAAATACACGCAGCAGATAAAATATGTCTGTAGTCTAGCACAGGTGGAGACTAGACTGGCTTGAGTGATGTCTATGACACAGAGTTTGGGGCATTTAATGTCAATTACTTTTCTTTCTCTATGTCTTTTCTGTCCCACTTGCAAAAAGGAATTGCTATTATCATCATCACTGTATTCCACAGAACCCAATGAGATAACGTACATTAAAATATTCTGTTAAACTCTAAATGGAGACAAATATTAATTAATCGTTATCTTCCAAAATTAGATAAAGTAAATAAGGAACAGGACTCTGAGGTCATACAATACATGAATATTTAAGAGATACTCAAAAGAAAATTGACCAGCACATAACAAAGTGGGGAAAAAAAAAAAAAGAGCTGAGCTAGTTCAAGAGAAAAATGGGCTTTTAGAAAGTGATGAAGAGGTCTATCAATTGCATTCATCAGGCAAGTTTACAAATGGAGCTATCAGCATGGACGAAAAGACAGTAAAAAAACGCATTATTTTTTACTGAGCACTTTCTATGTGCTAAACACAACATAAGCATTACTTCACAAGTCTATTAAAACATTATTTATTATTCCCATTTTGGAGAAGGACTTACAGATAAAAAAATGGAGAGCTAGAATGAAAATCAGGCTGGTCCAACCACAAAATCCTCAACCAACTGCTTAACAACCACAATAAAGTACTTCTAACTAGAACTTTTATCTTTGCAAAATACATTCATGTTGGTTTCCTCATTTGAGCTAGTCAACAATTCTAAGTAGATGGACCGATCCTTATGCTAATTTTCTAGTTGAAAAACTGAGTCACTGAAAGATTAACCCAGAAAATTAACCTAGTTGCAAGTTAGAATCTCCAGTGGCCTAGCATGTGATCTTGGAGACTGTTCCACATGCAATTGAAAAGAATGTGTATTCTGCTGCTTTCAGATGGAATGTTCTCTCTATATAAATTAAGTCCATCTGACCTAATGTGTCATTTAAGGCCAGTGTTTTCTTATTGATTTTCTGCCTGGATGATCCATCCATTGCCCTAAGTGGGGTGTTATAAAGTCCCCTACTGTTATTGTGTTACTGTTGATTTCTCCTTTTACATCCCTTAATATCTGCCTTATATATGTAGGTGCTCTTATTTTTGTTGTATCTATTTTACAATTGCTATATCTTCTACTTGGATTGATTCTTGATCATTATTATGTAGAGTTCTTCTTTGTCTCTTGTAACAGTTTTTTATTTCAATGTCTATTTTGTTTGATATATTGTTACTCTGGCTTTTTAAAAAATTTCTATTTGCATGGAATACCTTTTGTCCACTTTTAGTCTCTGTGTGTCTCTAGATCTGAAGTGGGTCTCTGTAGGTAGCATATATATGGGTCTTGTTTCTATATCTATTTAGCCAGTACATGTCTTTGGGTTGGAGGGTTTAATCCATTTACATTTAAGGTAAGTATTGATATGTACATTCTTATTGCCATTTTCTTAATTGTTTTGGATTTGTCTTTGTAGGTCTTGATTTTCCCTTTCGTTTAAGATATCTGCTATTAATAGACCAATAATGGGTTAATATCCCACAAACACACAACACACACACAGCTCATATAAAAGAACATTAAAAAAACAAACAACCTGATTAAAAAATGGGCTGAAGAACTGAAAAGACTTTTTTCCAAGGAGGATATGCAGATGGCCAACAGGCACATAAAAGGATGTTCAACATCACTATACATCAGGGTAATGCAAATCAAAACCACAATGAGATATCACCTCACATTATCAGAATGGCTACCATCAAAAATACAAATAATAAATGATGATGAAAATGTGGAGAAAAAAGAACCCTCTATGCTGTTGGTGGGAATGTAGATCAGTGCAGCCACTGTGAAAAACATACGGAGGTTTCTCAAAAACTAAAAATACAATTATCATAGGACCCAGCAATTCCACTCTTGGCTATATATCTGGGGAAAAAAAAACAACTAACCAATTTGAAAAGATACTTGCACCCCAATGTTCAAGCAGCATTATTTACAACTTCCAAGGTATGGAAGCAACCTAAGATTCCATTAACAAATGAATGGATAAAGAGGATGTGGTACAGATATACAATGGAATACTACTCAGCCATAAAAAGGTTGAAATTTTGCCATTTGCAGCAATGGGGATGGACTTGGAGGGCATTATGCTAAGTGAAACAAGTCAGACAGAGAAAGACAAATACTATAGGATATCACTTAAATGTGGAATCTAAAAAATCCAACCAGTGAATAAAACAAAATAAGACACAGACTCACAGACACAGAGAACAAACTAGTGGTTACCAGTGGGGAGAGGGAAGGGAGAAGGCAAAATATAGAGGTAGACAGGGGAAAAAGGTTTATTATGTGATTACATGAAATCAAATGTATGAGAGTTTTGAAAACTGTAAAGCACTATAGAATTTAAAGCATCTTTCATTCAATAAAAAAGAATGAAACAATAACATTTTTTAATGAAATTAAAGAGTTTCCGGTAGAGCCCTGTAATACTACAGATTCCTAGTCCCTCCTCCAAAAGCTATTAAGTCAAAATATATAGGAATGGAGCCCTGGAGTCATCACTTTTCAAAAACTCACCCAGTTGATTCTCAGGAAGCTATACTAGCCATCTCTAGATCAGGGGTTCTCGAAGTGTGGGCTCCCCAGAAGGAGCCACATTGTTTGTCAGAAATGGAAGTTCTCAGGCCCTCCCCCCTAAATCTACCAAATCCAAATCTGAGAGGAATCCAGAGACCCAGTGTATACTCTGGTTTGAGAATCACTGGTCTAGATTAAAAGAGGTGACAGTGGTGAAGACAATGGATTCTCAACTCTTTCAATTTTAACTGAATCCCGTCTCTACCACTTCTGGCTGTGGGATCTTAAGCATCTGCCTACTGTCCCTGGCCTTGGTTTAAACTTGTAAAAAAGAGATGACAGTAGTTTCTCTTTCATGGTGTTATTATGGGGAATAAGTGTGTTAGAATTTGTAAAAAAAAAAAAAAAACTAATAATAGTGTCTTACACAGAGTAAGAGCTTAAATAAAAATTTATGTTCTTGCCCAGGATTAAAGCTATGAATGGAATGAAAAACAGTGGAAAGGAGGGTCAGGAAATGAAATCCTTGGAGAGAAGCAGCACTGGCAGTTTCTATCTAGAACATGAGGCCAATGACTCTGCTCACATGTTCTCAGTGACTGGGGGTTGAGGGGAAGAGTGTAAAGAACAACTGGAACAAGCAACCCACCTGGAGTCTGGGACAGGCCCTCACTTGCAGGAGTCCTCATGGTTCACTGAGAAGCACACAGACCTGTGTCTGCCCCCTGAGTCCTAGTTGTGTGACCTCAGGCAAGTCACTCAATCTGTCTCGGCTTCAGTTTCCCCACTCTGAACTAGTACTGATGATTTGAGTTTCTTCATGTAATTGCTGAGAACTGAGAAGAGTTCTTAGATGACATTATATATCTGAAGAGGCAATGGTCTTAGTCAAGTGCTCGGGATTATCATCATCGTGTCCTCTCCCTGACTAAGCTCTTTGGACACTGCACTGGCTCTTCCCCAACTCTTTCCACTCAGATGGTCCAGCATGACAAGAGGAAGACTGGTGGCTGAGAATTCCAGAATGTCACACTGGGAAGTCTGGTACCTTTCAATCCCAGAGCTGCAGAACACAGCCATCAACCTGGGCTGGACCAGGCCAGGGTGTTTACTCAGCTGTTTAACCAAGAATCTAGATAAACATATGGAACATTAAGATGCATTTCTTGGAGTCTTTATAACTGAGATAAGTTGTAATAACTGCCCAAAAGGGAAGCGTCAGTTATGAATCTCTATTTAGGAACCTTAAAAAATATCCACCCAAGTCCTGAGAGTGTGTATAGCTGAGATCCTCTTCCAACCTAGGGCTGGCTTGTGACTTTTCTGGGACACAAGAGGCGGAGCAAGGCCCAGGGAGACCAGCTGCTGCTACAGATATTTGCTTTCTCTGTAAAGATGTCACCAAGCACTCTTGCTTTCACCGGCCTCTGAAGCTGTGACACTTCCTCCAGCACACTGGCCGCCTCCTCTCTCGGGGAAACTGCAGATGCCTGTGCTCCTTCCCTTGTCTCCTGCATCTGGCCCTTCCAGCCACTGCTGGGCACCCGGCAGTTTGCTTTACCTGCACTCAACCATGGTTTCATCTTTCTGCTTGGGTGACTTCAGGCTCCAGAGAGCTTGAGAACAGTCACTTGTCACAAGAGATGCAGCTGGCTTCTTTGCACAAGCTCAGGCAGGAGAAGCACCTGCTGGCACTTTGCTTCAAGCTACTTGAGGGCCTCGCCTGTGCAGCCCACAGGCCTGTGAGTGGAAAGTCTCTTCTGTGCTCCACTGCAGGGCCTGCACCCATGGTGGGCTTCTCCAGGCAGCCCTTGACTGTGCAGAGACCATTATCACATTCTGGGAAGGGCAGGTCCCACTACAGGTTGGCAAACACCTGTCCACATGGGAAAAGCTTGTACCAGGCCTCAGTGGCCTCCTTCAGGGTCATTTCCTAGTTTCCCTTGACTGAGGGACCTCAACACTGACATCCCTGTTTACAGAGGAAGCCAGAGCCTCTGTAAACAGGAACCATCTGTCTGCTTTTTCTATCTGAATGAATGAAATTTACTGCCCTGTGGATTATCCAGGAATCCAGTCTCTAGACTGATTTACTGGACAGAAATCATTTTCAGTGACTGAAATGCCCACTAAATTTCTGTGCTCATGGAAACCCAGGAAGAGCTGACAGTCAGGATAGGCCCTGCCCAGCCTCTGCCTCCCTGTTCTACACGACCCCTTCATAGGCCACTTAACCCACACCTGTAGCCTCAGTTGCATGGAACGCAAAGGAACACCTCTGATCTTGGAAAAGCTGTATTTAAGCAGTTCTAACTCAGGACTCTAATGACCTCACATCACTTGTTTCTACTGTGGCTCCCAGCTTATGACCCTCTGTTGCCAAAGCTGGGTATTTTTCTTATTTCTGAGACCCAGAGCCTTCTGTGTGCTACATCAGGTGACTGAGCCTTTGCCTGAAGTCACAGGCTCTTTTGCTCCTGCCCACCACTGCTGGCTTCTCTTCTTCTTTTCAGTGAGGGTCTTATACTTGAACCTGAGTTCTCAGCTGGGCCCTAGTTGCTAAAAGACTTCCTTGGATTATGAGGCCTTCTCTACTTGACACTCTGCCACATTGGTCATAACCTGCTGCTGCCTTATTCTTCTGATGCCACCATCCTGGAGTTCCTAGCACTGGGTCCATTCTAGTGGGCAGGTAAAAGTTTAATCCTGACTTCTTGCAGGCTGCCCTATTTGACTGCAATTAAAAAAAAAATCCACCCCATCATAACACAGGACAATAGATTATAAGCTGGAGAAGTGTATGTACATCCTGAGCAATCATGGACAGCACTTCATTTTGAAGACATTTGCTATAGTACAATGTAGGCACTGAAGAGATGTCAGAGGAACAAACTGATAAATGGAGCTTTTCTGCCCATGAGAGACTGTGATCACTTAAGGAAGAAGGCTCAGACATTACCTTGGGTCCTGAAGAAATCCCTTAACTTGCATTACACAGAAGAGGGGAACTGGGATATGGACAGGAATTTTACTGCTCAGGCTGCTCAACAGCCTCCAATGGCAGGTGTCCTTAGGGACAGCCCACCTAACAAGAAGTGGGTTCAAGGACCCAGAGGTGAGGACAAAAGTACATGGAGATGGACAAATAACGACAAAACTCATCCCAACCTGATGACCTGATGGGCAGGGTTAGAGGGACAGGAAAGCAATTAACCAGAAAAATAATAGCTCAATCAGTCCCTAGCAGTGGCATCAGAAAGTTATTCCTTCGGTCGCTCTTGCTCTTTCTGTCTTGCTGCCAAATGATGGGAATAAGAGGTGAAGCAAAAGAAAGCAAGAAGGACAGTTTTGCTCTGTGTCCAGGAGGCTCCGCGGCCATGGGGAAGGCAGGTGTAGAGGACTCTAAGGTTGACAGAATACTAATTGCTAATCCCGGTAATAAGCAAAGAGAAGAGGATTCCAAGGGCTGCTCTACTTTCAGCTGTCACCTATGGAGACTGTTGGTAGCAGAAGGAAGGAAAGCTGGGTTCTTTCTGCTCTCTGGCCGGAGACATCTTTATCCAGTTATTCTGAATGAGCCACTGGGCAGGGGTTAGAAAGAGCTAAAGTGATGAGAGGTTGCTATCCCCTCCCTATTCACAGGCATGCCTAGGTCCTGAGAGGGTCCCCAGAGCATAGAGCTGCCAGATAAAACACAGGAGACCCAGTAAAAATGTGAATTTCAGATGAAGAATGCATTATTTTCAAGTATATGTTTCATGTAATATTTGGGACATACTTACACCTTAAAAAATTGTACTGTTGATCTAAAATTCAAATTTCACTGGGCACTCTGTATTTTTATTTGCTAAACCTGGAAAACTACCCACAAGGTGATGTCCACCCAGCCCCAGAGGTGTGTGATGAGGCAAGCAGCCCAGAAAAGAGGACTCAGGACTATGGCCGGGTGGGGGGGCAGGGGTGAAATCAGGAAAGTTCATTCTTTTGAGGTTACACACTTGATGAACTTGCTCTTACTTTCTTTGCATTATTCCAACCCTCTCCCTTCCTCACCCCCTAGTTCATTTCCCACATCCTTGACCACCTCTCCCTCAGGAAGAGGTACTACATGACTGCCCTTGGGATATGATACTGAATTGCAATTTTTCTCCAGTGATGTCACATGTGCGCATTTTGATAGGTCTCTCCCTTCTAGGTCTGCTTCCTTCCACATCCACCATGTTCCCCTCAACACACACACCCCACAGCTGAAGGGCCAGGCATGCTGTGAGGGTTATATTTTACATGCAGGAGGGTCCCAAGGTAAAAGAAGCTTGGAGAGCACCGAGTCTCGTTCCTTAAATTTGCCGACAGTGAGAAGCTGAGGCCGGAGAATGAAAGGGACTCACCCAGGAGCATGATGCTTATCAAAAAGAGAGGGAACCACACAAATTCTGACTTTCTGGCTTCATTGCAGAACCTTCTAGTATATCAGTGCCTTGCCCAATACTGAAGTAATAGAGGCATTCTCAGCAAATATTTTAAGGAACTAACGAATTCGTAAGTGAATAAGCTAATGAAGTCAATGATTTATGACTGATTTGCTAAGTGTATGGTAGCTCTATCCTAAGGGAGCTTCTTGGCCCCTGAAATGGTAAACGTAAGCAGTGAAGTCCAGCCATCTTTCCAGAAGAGATGTTCTGTGATCACAGGAAATACGTAACTTGAGAGCCTTTTCCTCCCATAGGACAAGGCTAGAGGTAAGTCTAGGCTGAGCTGAGTAGGAGCAAAAAGCAGGCTCCTGACTGGGCAAAGCCTATTCCAAATTGCTGCATGTATAACTATAGAAACACTAAGGAAAAAAATAATTTAAAATATTTTAGCTAGCCATATGATCTTTAACAAGGTAATACCTGCACACCCTTTGAGTTTCTCATTGTAAAAAAACATAACTAAAATAAAAATTACCAAGATAAAATAAGTATCACTTCACTCTGCCAGGTACTTTCTCCTATAGATACTCAGTAAGTGCCCACTGATTTTTTTATTTTCTTAAGAGTAACCTATCTTCTTAGCCAACAGCTCTTTCTTTTTTCTTTTTCTTTTTCTTTTTTGCTTTTTTAGGGCCACACCTGCAGCACATGGAGGTTCCCAGGCTAGGGGTCCAATCGGAGCTACAGCTGCCAGCCTACACCACAACCACAGCAACACTGGATCCGAGCTGTGTCTGTGACCTATATCACTCCTCACAGCAATGCTGGATTTTTAACCCACTGAGTGAGGCCCGGGATTTGAAACCGCAACCTCAAGGTTCCTAGTTGGAATCATTTCTGCTGCGCCACGATGGGAACTCCAGCCAACAGTTTTTTCAATAAGTACTTTTACTGTGTTTTAATGGGCCACCGAGTCTCAAAATTTGGTCCCCAGTAGAGGCAACAGGAATAGCATCTGAAAACATGTTAGAAATGAATATTCTTGGGCTTCAAGGCAGACTTGCTGGAGGCTGGACGTAGTAACCAGTGTTTTAACAAACCCATTTGGTGCTCTGATGCAAGCTCAAGTTTAAGAACCACTCTCCTTGGCTGATGTTTCCAACAGTATGGTCCATGTACTTCACATCAAAACACTCCTATTAAAATTACCAATTTCTAGATCCTACCCCAGACTTGCTTATCAGAACCTCTTGTGGGGAAATACGGGAGTCTTTTTTAACATGTCACCCAGGTGATTTTTATGGACTTAGATGTCAAGAACAACCTGAAGAACTGGTGTCAAAATAACAAGCGACGGCACTTCATCATTTGTGGAGGTCAGGTCAGAATTCCTGTTTCTTCTTCTTTGTTACCCTGGAGACTGGGCAGGGGGAACAGGTGCATAATCAATGCCAGCCAGCTCTAGAGGAGTGATCTCATGGCTGCATGGTACCCCGTAACCTTGGGAGGAATATATTTATCAGTGATTGATGGGAACGCACCTCACCACCCAATCTTCTCTCCTAATCTGGAATTGCTCAGACCCAATCATTTGTTCCTAGCGGCAGAGCTGAACTTGGTCTGATAGATGAGTGGTCTTTTAAAAATGTACATGCACACACTCAAAGCCAAAACAGTATCCTGGAAATGTTTTTCCTAGTTATCTAAGTCCACATTTTGTCTCACGAGAGACAGTCAAGGGAGGTCATAATATATGCCCTCAGTGTTAATACAACACAATTCACTCTTTTCGGATCCTGAAGATACATGTTGGGCAACAAGAAATTAGGCAAAAATTCTGGTCATTTTCTCCTACTTCAAGACTTAATTGTTGAAATACCTTCTTTTTTTCCCCCCTTCAAATTGGCCATCTTCTCGAGGGTGATGAAGTATGGTGATAACAACTCAGGTAAGGTACCTATCTACAAATTCCCTCAACACAAGGTCATAAATACTAATGTACTGTCAGGGAAAGTTTTTCCAGTGTCAATGTGATAAAGTCAGAAGTTTCTTAAGCCATTTTGTGAAGAAACCCTACCACATTAAAAAAAAAAAAAATTCCTTAGTATCCCTTGAAAAAATTTTATGGATATTTGAAGGAGATTTTTTTAGTCATTTCTCTTAAGTCTATAAGATCAATCACCATATCAATCCAGTTAAGAACAGATATAACTAAGGTAAAGTTTATTTATGATCAATAGACCCTCAACCATCCAGTACATGGTGATAAAAATTAAAAAGACAAGTTCTCCATTCCAAAGACAATAGTTTGCATCTATAAGCCCTAAATTCTCAATCCATCCCACTCCCTCCCCCTCCCCCTTGGCAACCACAGTATTCAGAATAGCCAAGATGTGGAAACAACCTAACTGTCCATCGACAGATAATTGGATTAAGAAGATGTGTTACATATACACAATGGAATACTACTTAGCCATAAAAAAGAACAAAATAATGCCATTTGCAGCAACATGGATGAAACTAGAGACTCTGATACTAAGTGAAGTAAGTCAGAAGGAGAAAGACAAATACCATATAATATCACTTATATCTGGAATCTAATATACGGCACAAATGAGCCTTTCCACAGAAAAGAAAATCATAGACATGGAGAACACACTTGCCTGCTGTATAGCACTGGGAACCTTATCTAGTCACTTATGATGGAGCATGATAATGTGAGAAAAAAGAATGTGTACATGCATGTGTGACTGGGTCACCTTGCCGTACAGTATAAAATTGACAGAACACTGTAAACAAGCTATAATGGAAAAAATAAAAATCATTATAAGATAAAAAAGTAAAAGATGTTCACAGACGATAAAAAAAAAACACAAGCTCTCTCAGTGGAAAAAAAAAAGCAAAACAAAATGAAAAAAAAAAAAAAAAACTACCATAGAGGTTACCTCATAGAAACATCATTATAGAGACATTTGTGAGACCCTGATTCCTACAAGAACAGAAAGGCCTTCTATATTGCTTTTTAAATAGCTCCCCTTTGGTAAATGACATTCTGAGTAGTGGGCAACCAGGCTTCAATACTCTCTTCCACTTGGGACCTATGTTCGTTTGACTCTCACCCTAGAAAGTAAAGTTATAAGAATAAGGGATTCAGGCTTCCCATAATGCACTTCTGAATTCATTCTCACTTGACATTCCAGGTACTGCCCCCCTACTGGCAAGAACACCAATCTGGAACTTACTTGCCTTTGGTGTTTAGCAGTCTGTGAAGTGGCTGCAGTTGGTACATAAAAACACAAGATGGAAACTACCACTCTAGGAAAGCCTCAAGGCTGCTGAGGTTCTCTGAAGTAAATCTGTCATGATTAGTACTTACCTTCCTCCAGGAATGAGAAATGACAGAAGCATGGGATTAGTAATAGCAGAGGTAGTGTAAGTTATCTTGATGGAACATTTATTGACTCATACTGATGCCAAGTCTAGAACACTGGTCATGTCACTTTACTTTCAGGACAATCCTTAAGGTAGATAATGACCCTTTATAGAGGAACAGAAAAGTCTCTAGGGAGTTAAGAAACCTGCTCATGGGAATTGAGCCCCAGTGCTCTGCTAACACTACTTTGATTCATTACACCTGTTATGGGCTGACTGTTAATATCTAGTCAAAATTCACTGTGAAGTCCTAGCCCCCAGTGTGATGATGTTTGGAGGCAGGGCCTTTAGTAGGTAACTAGGTTTAGATTATGTCATGAGGGTGGGACCTTCCTGATGGGATTAGTTTCCTATAAGAAGAAGAGAGAGTGCTCTCCAAAAGCAAACACAGAAGAAAGACCATGTGTGACCATGGGGTGAGAAGGTGGCTGTCTACAAGCCAGAAAGCAGACCCTCACTAGACACTGAATGAGCTAGTACTTCCATCTTGGACATCCTCGCCTCCAGAATTGTGAGAAATAAATGTCTGTTGTTAGCTTAAACTGGGGCTACCCAGTCTATGGCACTTTGATACAACAGCTTGAGCACATTAAGACATATCCCGCTTCCCTATAACATGATAAAGGATTTGTTATACTGCTTATCAAGTTTATTCTCTGTTGAATCCAAAATCAGAAGATTCACTCATTTGTTCACTGGACCTTTTGTGTTGCCTTAGTACCCTGCTTGGCTCAGGATGAGCCTGAAGTCACTCAGAGGCTCCCATCACCATTTGATGTCCACATCAATAACACTGCTGCTGCCAACTGCTGGTTTTGGGGTTTTCAAACATATTGTCTCAGTGAGTAAATACATCAAAGATCTCTTATTTAAGTATAAAACTTCAGGCATAAATACCACCTAGCAGCCACCAGGTATTCAAGTCCTTATGGCTAAGGCCAAAGAACAAGGCCTCTTCTTGCTCAGAGAAGAATAAATGCCAAGAACAAAGAGTTTCCCTAAGCACTATTTCTATAATCATTCTTTGCTACATCCAACCTAGTGAATTGTGATTAGTTCTGAAAGTTTTCCCCTATTTTCACCAATATCCTAAATGGTAAAGTTATCCAATGTAGACTTTATTTTTAAAATTTAAAAAAATTTTTTTTTGTTTGTTTGCCTTTTCTAGGGCCACACCCACAGCATATGGAAGTTCTCAGGATAGGGGTCTAATCGGAGCTGTAGCTGCTGGCCTATGCCAGAGCCACAGCAACATGGGATCCAAGCCACGTCTTCGATCTACACCACAGCTCACGGCAACGCCAGGTCCTTAACTCACTGAGCAAGGCCAGGGATCGAACCTGCAACCTTGTGGTTCCTAGTTGGATTCATTAACCACTGAGCCATGATGGGAATTCTGAACGTAGACTTGTTTTAATGAAAGTAACAAGGTTAAGTCATGTGAATTTTAAATGAAAATTACCTGTTAAACTCATGCTGCCCTGAAACTTTTTTTTATAATTGATTTACAGTGCTGTGTCAATTTCTGCTGTACAGCATAGTGACCTAGTCGTATATGTATGTGCGTTTTATTCCAAAGATTGGATATAGTTCCCTCTGCTATTTAGTAGGACTTCATTGCCTATCCATTCTAAATGTAATAGTTTTCATCTACCAATCCAACCTCCATATCCATCCCATTCCTTACTGCCTCCCTCTTGGCAACCACAAATCTGTTCTCTATGTCTATGAGTCAGTTTCTGTTTTGTAGATAGGTTCATTTGTGCCATATTTTAAATTACACATATGAGTAATATCATATGGTATTGGTCTTTCTCTAACATTTCATTTAGTATGAGAATCTCTAGTTGCATCCAAGTTGCTGCAAATGGTATTACTTCATTATTTTTTATGGCTGAGTAGTATTCCACTGTACATATGTACCCTGTTTTCTGAATCTATTCATCTGTTGATGGACATTTATGTTGTTTCCATGTCTTAGCCATTGTGAATAGTGTCAAACACTATTAGTGTTTACCCCAATAGTGAACATATAGGGTGCATGTATCTTTTTGAATTATAGTTTTGTCTGGATATATGGCCAGGAGTTGGATGGCTGGATCATATGATAGTTCTGTATTTAGTTTTCTGAGGAACCTCCATACTGTTTTCCTTAGTGGTTGTACCAATTTACACTTCCATCAAAGGTGAAGAAGGGTTCCCTTTTCTCCACATCCTTTCTAGCATTTATTATTGGTAGACTTGTTAATGATGGCCATTCTGACCAGTGTGAGGTAGTACCTCACTGTAGTTTTGATTTTCATTTCTTTAATAGTGATGTTGAGCATCTTTTCATGTGCCTACTGGCCATCCATATTTATTCTTTGGAGAGATGTCTATTTGGGTCTTCTGCCAATTTTTCTGTTGGGTTGTTTGTTTTTTTATTGTTGCATTGTATGTTTGTATATTTTGGAGATTAAGTCCAAAGGCAACCCTTGTCAGTTGCATCATTTGCAAAGATTTTCTTCCATTCTGTGGGTTTCCTTTCATTAATGGTTTCCTTTGCTGTCCAAAAGCTTTTGAGTTTAATTAGGTTCCACTGGTTTATTTTTGTTTTTATTGTCATATTCTAGGAGGTGGATCAAACAAGATGTTGCTGTGACTTATGTCAAAGAGCATTCTGCCTATGTTTTCCCCTATGAGTTTTATAGTATCTGGACTTACATTTAGGTCTTTAATCCACTTTGAGTTTATTTTTGTGTATGGTGTTAGAGAATGTTCTAATTTCATTCTTTTGCATGTAGCTGTCCAATTTTCCCAGCACCAATTATTGAAGAGACTATCTTTCCTCTACTATATATCCTTTCCTTCTTTGTCATAGATCAGTTGACCACAGGTGCTTGGGTTTGCACTGATCTATATTTCTGTTTTTGTGCCAATACCATACTGTTTTTGACCACTGTAGCTTTGTAGTATAGTCTAAGACCAGGGGGCCTGATTCCTCCAGTTCTGTTTTTCTTTTCCAATATTGCTTTGGCTATTTGGTGTCTTTTATGTTTCCATAAAAATTTTTAAATATTTTGTTCTAGTTCTGTGAAGAGTGTCATTGGTAATTTGACAGAGATTGTACTGAATCTGTAGATTTCCTTCAGCAGCATAGTCATTTTGACAATACTGATTCTTCCAATCCAAGAGCATGGTATATCTTTCCATCTATTTGTGTCATCTTTGATTTCTTTCATCAGCATCTTATAGTTTTCAGTGTATAGGCCTTTTGTCTCTTTAGGTAGGTTTATTATTAGGTATTTTACTTTTTTTGACGTGGTGGTAAATGGGATGGTTTCCCTAATTTCTCTTTCTGATCTTTCATTGTTAGTATATAGAAATGCAATAGATTTCTGTGTATTAATTTTGTATCTTACAACTTTACCAAGTTTATTGATGAGTTCTAAATTTTCTGGTAGTGTCTTAAGGGCACCAAAATCATGTAGACAAAGCTGCATATGGTTCCTAGCCTTTGTGTTATCACAAATGTTATCCATTCAGTAACATCACATAGGTTTTTGTTTGGCTTGGTATGGGCTGTCCCTACAATTTAGCTACTGTCAACCCCACTGAGTAGGGAAAGCAGAGAGATAACTTTAAAAAAATCTTAAAGAGCACAGAGAAATACAGATATAATACTAAGACAGCTCCAGAAATGCCCTTTCCTTTCTGTCTAGAAAGTTTAAAACTGGAGTCAAAAAACAGTTTGTCTTGATGGACACTAGAGCTAGTGGGCAGAGAAAAAAGCTTGTTCCTTTCCCATGATCAGTGGCTCTAGGCAGGACATTGCATAGCAACAGCAAGTGTGATCTGAGCTGGCTTTTTCCCACCTCCTCAATTCCCAGCAGCACTTTTTTCCCCTCAACCCCATTCCATGAATCTCTCAGATGGCTGGTGCTGGGGGTTGTCTGGATGACATGGTTGTTCAACGGAAACAGAAGGGCATCCTCCACGCAAGTTTGTGGTCTCTCAGACCCCACAGCTGTGTCCCTCCCTGATGCTGCCTCCCCCTCTGTTCCTCCACATTCCCAGTGAATCTGCTTGATCTTGTTTTCTTATCAATTTGAAAAAGCTCCCTAGGTGACTATGACGTGCTTCTGTCCTCCTGTACCCATATAAGAGCCACTGACCCAGTGTCTGCTCCCCAGCCCCTGGAAAGATGAAGCAAAATTGCCTGAGATCACACAGCTAAGTGCTAGGCAAGGGCGATCCAGGACCTCCACTCGCCAGTTCTATGCTCTTTCTCCCAAAGCATTCTTCTCATCAAAAGAAAGGGGCTTTTAGGTGATGTCAAATAGAGAGTAAAAAGAATAGAAAGAGTGCATTCTTCAGGTTCCCAAACAGGAAAACAAAGAAACAAAACAGATTGGATGTTGGATTTGCTTTCCCTTGCCTCTGGAGTAACTGTCTGCTTATAAAGACTTTCAGAACTTAAGGAACGGGACTACAAAAAGAATTTGGTCTCCTCTGGATGAAGAAACGGACAGAGCAGAGAGCCCCTGGAGGCTCCAACCTTGAGAAGTCTCAGCTGGTTGACCAAGAAGCAGGGCCTCCAGATCAAGAGCCTCATCTAGTCCTCTGAAAGTTGTGAGCCACCTCCTGCTCCCTGCTGTAGTTGTGTATGAGGTCTTTCTAGTTAGAAATAAATGCATCAAAATATCAGCAAGTAGAGCCAGAAATGATTTTTAATGCTTTAAAATATGTCTCATATTTTCTAAATTTTCTTCCATGAACTTACACTGTTTTTACGATTTTTAAAAAATTATTCTTTCAAATGTAATTGTAATGTATACACGTAAGGATAACTTGATCCCCTTGCTGTACAGTGTGAAAATAAAATTAAAAAAATTACTCTTTCAAGAAAAAGGAAGGTAATGGCTCTTAGCATAGTTCTTTACAAAATGAAATACCCTCTAGCCCTTAATATTTTCATGAACTCCTCCTGTGCTTCATGAAGGATGAGTGACTGATGCCTCATCCAATGTAAAGTGAAAGAGATGCAGGGTTGTGGGTGGATCTAAAGATATATGCAGGGTCTCTGTTGCTAGCCTGGTTTCCTTCTAAAATATATATATATTTTTGGCCATGCCCGTGACATCCAGAAGTTCCTGGGCCAGGGATCAAACCCATGCCAGAGCAGTGGCATTGCCACATCCTTAACCATTAGGCCACAGGGAACTCACCTAGAATATTCTTGTGAGATTTTCATCCATCTCTCTACCCACCTACATACCTATCCATCTATCTGTCTATCATCTACCTACTGTCTGTCCATCTATCTATTCTCTTCTCTGCATTGAAATTATTTGACCCACTCTGCCCTTCCAGGTTGATGTCTCAGAGAATCAGTTAGCTTCTGTTGTTTTGTTATTTAATAATTATACAATTATCTTAAGAAGGCAAACCTGTGAGTATTCAAATTGACTGGAATGTGAAACAGATGCTACAGCTGAAGACTGGTGCTTCTCTGCAATTTGGCCCTCAAAACAATTTTAACCCTCCCTTATTTCAAAACTAAAAGCTGAAGCAAAGGGACCCAAAGACACAAGAAGGTGAAACCTTAGCAGTTATTTTCAATCTGAGTTAATTGTTTCTTGAGGTTCTGCAAGTGATTTCTGTCATTTATAAAGCACATTCAACTGCCACTTAGCCTCACAGGGGCAGAGATGGATCCAATTTCATGGAAGGGGTGGCTTTTGTTGTGTGTGAGTTTCCTCCTGGAGCCTGTGTGATGCTCTTTGCCTGGAATTTCCAACCCAGCCTATGGCAGTCACAGTGTGTAGCAGGGGAGGGCTGAGCTGTCCAGGGGGACACATGTGAGACCCGAGAGGACCCCACAATCTCCACACAGGAGATTGCAGAAGAGTCTCCTAAGGGACCAGAACATGTTCTTGATGTACAAAGACATTCGACCTGAAACTGGAGGGGACAATGAAGATTCTTAAGCAGTTATCTAGTCCTAGTCTCTATCTGCATTTAAGTGAAGGGACTAACTCTGTGTATACCCTGCCCACTTCAAAAGAAAACAGAGTAACTTGGTAGCCTTTAATTCAACATTGCTTTGCAGAGGGACTAGGAAGGGGTGATGCATCTGGCAATTAAGAACATAAATCCATCATCAAATGAATGGCCCATAAGAATGAGAACAGAAAACAGCCATAAAGGCAGAAGCTTGGGGTATGAATTCTTTTGTTTTGTTCCCCTAGACAGAGTCTCCAAGTAGCAGAATATTTTCCCTGTTGGAGTCTGCCCTAATATAATTTCTGAATTGTCTGTTGATGAGGTACTGAAAGGCAGTTTAAAAACTATCCCTTGGAGTGCACCTCATAACTAAGAGTACCACTCTTCTACTCCATGCACAGTGTGCCAGGAATTCCTGGATGTGCTTAGGAATGTTATCTTATTTATTCCTTTGCTATAGGGATTAGTCCCACTTTAAAGATGGGAAAACAGAAGCTTCCACAGTCAAAGAAACTTCACATAGTGAATAAGCTACAGAGCCCCTGCTCTTTAAACTCCCCCCATTTGCCTAATTTTATCAGCCTAGATAGGAAAATTAACCCTTGTTCTGTGTCCTAGTGATCCCAGGTCCCTGTCCTCTCTGCCAGGCACCCATCATTTATCTCCAGTAAAACTGTTTCCTCACTTGACTGTGATTCCCACTCTCCATGACACGTGTAGTCATTTTCATCTGAACAAGCACGCTGGAGTGGCAAGCTGGAGCCTAACTAGGAACCAACAGAGAATGTGTGGAAGCAAATTGCCACTAATTTTAATGCGCGCTTAATGCAAGTGGAGTATGTGCTCAGAATGGACTCCATTGCTTTTCTGGGAAATACCCTTCCACAGTAATTGTTTTTAAGTGCTAGTTCTGATTAATTGTGTGCTATTTTCTCTCTCTCCCTCTGTTCCTCCCTCCCTTCCTCTCTTTCCTTCTCTCCCCCATTCCTTCTTCTTCCTCATTAAAGGCACCACAGATAACCTTTCACCTCTCTCTCCATGTATCTTAATATTTCAGTGTGTCTACTGTGGAAAACAATAAGGAAAGGTGAACAAGCAGATGGTTAATATGGTCTAAAACTCTCCCTGAGCTGGGAAGACTCATCACCACCTGTGTTCCAGCTTTTGGCACGTGCTCGGCAGCAAACTGCAAGACCAGGAGGTCATAATCAGGAAAACAGAAACACATTACATTTTAATAATCACCTACCTTTTCAATAGCTTTGAGCTTTCAAATGTCACCTCTAGTTACAGGGAACTAAAATCAACCTGCAAGCCCTCTCCCTTTCCACTCGGCAGAAAGAACTGCAGACGACGGGTGACAAACGTCAAAGGGAAGGACCCATAAATATGAGTTGCCTGCTAGAGGCAATTCAGCAAAATCAAGCTCATCAACTTCCCAGCATGGATTTTATTTTATTCTAAATCAGATACTCATTAACGGGGAACATTCTTTGAATCATCATTTTATTTACACTAGAGAAATGCAAGACACATTGTCTGGCGAGGGAATGAAGTGGCTCTCTCACTGCTCAGTTGTAGGTGTTTCCTTCTGTAGCCTCCTGAATGTTCATGCTAATGGAAAACACCCAGGCCAGATGCTTGCTAGTAACAAGTTAAAATGGCATTGGAGAGTAAACAATTTTCTTTGATTTTTTTTTTTTTAAAGAGCATAAAGAACATACGGGATGACAGGCAAAAAAGTAAAAAATCTTACCTGCCTTATATGTCAGAATCAAGCCATCCAGACTTTGCCAATTAGGGAGAACCACAGAACAGCATCCTTTAGGGACTGTGGGAGAGGCACATCATGCCCTGGTTTGAGACGCTGCCTGCGTTCTTGTCATCCTGCTAGGAAACAACGAGGGGGCTTCTTGTCCTCCCTACAGCTGTGTCTTCCCAACCACTGTCTAGAAAACAATACATACTAGGTGCTCGATAAATATTTGTGAAGGTAATAAACATCTGAATTCTAGGAGATTCCCTATCTTTATTAAATGTTACTATTTTAATTTTAATCAACACCAAGCGAGTCTATGAGCCAAAAACCACAATCCTGTCTGCTCTGATCCGATGTGGGTACTAGGTGATATGAGATCCTCCTCACCCATTCTGCCACCCAGCTGCTTCTCCAGTGTTTTCTGTGGCTGGGCGGACACCTCAGAGATGTGGGTACTGGCCCCCTTCCAGTCATTCACATTCTTCCCATCATCAAGGGGCCTCAGGAGGTGCTCCTGTGAGGATGGTAGAAGGCTGGGTGGTTGCAGGGAGTGACACATACATTGTTGGCTCTAAGTGAGTTTATTTTTTTGGATCCCAGAGCCACCCAGAGTTGGTGCCTCCCCTCAGAGGGAACTACTTCCCTGCTTTGGACCGTCTGTGGAGTTATAAAGAGGAAAGCAGACAAAGAGGCCTCTGGCAAGTCAGTTCACAGGCTATCCTACAACATGCCAGCATCTACTAGCCTCTCTTTCAGGGTGCGGTCGTGTTTTCAGGATTTTGAACAACCTCTCTTCATCCTGTATTTTTATAGCATTTTCCCATTCATGAAGTGTTAACCATAATTACTTCATGTTACCCTGACATCAACCCAGTGAGGTAGGTGTTATTAGTATCCTTCCAGAAGAGGAAACTTCTTTAAAATCATTTCCTTTCTCAATAATAAGTGGCTTTCTTTCCACAGCAGCATGGCTTTCACAGAAGTACCTTTGACCTATTAACTGCCCCCCAGCGCTGCCATCCCTTGCCCATCCTACCTTTGGCCGACTCCATTTTTGCTTTTTTCATGCAACACCTTGACCTAATCAGTGAAAGCCCTCTGAATCTCTAAAAATAAATAAATGTCTGACAAGAAAGAAAAAAAAGAAAGGGAGGAGAAATATTTCAGAACTTGAGGATTTAGGAGAACAACCCATGTACAGATGGTATTTAACGTTCTCCAAACACCAAGTGCTGGTTTCCAGGCCTGGCTTCTTGTTGTTATTTCCTGGTCACTTTGAACTGACTTATCAAATTGAATAGATTCTTTGATACATATGTTGGTATTTTAAGTCCTGGTGGGAACAAGGCTTCCCATTTGTTTCAAGTTTTACTCTTAAGAAATGTTTTTAAAACGCTGCTTAGAAAAGGAATCTCAGTCAAAACCCACTATGACTTTGGTCTTCACCCATTTCAGTGAAGGATGCCAACCACTGGGCTTCTTATTAAGAATGATTCCAGCTGGCTCCATTCTCCACAGGAGAGTTAGTTTAGATTCATCCAGGTGCCAGCCAGCACAGGGCTAGTAATAGAAATTTGAGGAAGTAGGATGTTGAGCCCTGAGTTGTGAGGGCACCCAGTAAGTAACACCCCTCTTCATCACCCAAGTTTTTGAGGCCCCCTTTGCTCTCCCATCTTGACCTTGGAATAGCTGGTCCAAGGGGACTTAGAGTCTGCAGAGCAGACACCTCTACTCACACCGCTATCTTTGACTCGTCTTGATGGAAAGGCAAGAAGGAAAATGGACAAACTGAGCTCTCTCCAGCCAAGAAACAAAAGCCAATGCCTGTCACCACCAGTCCTGAATCCCTCCTCTGTGTGGGAAAACCACTTGACCCTTCCAGGCCTCAATATCCTCAGCTTTAAAAGGAGTGGGTTGGGCTGGTGTGGGGGCTGAAGGCGGGGTGGGGGCGGCTGGGATCCAATCTAGCTCTGAAATCCATTCTTAGCTCCAGCAGTGATTCTGATGAGGCCCAGGCCAAGCCGTGCTTTCTCTCTCAAGACATCAGTTCCCTTTGCTGAGGTTCATGGTCAAAGATCACACCCCTGAGACTCACCAATCATCTGTGGGAGGATGGCGACAGTGATGGTGACTCAGTGCACATCTGTTCCCACCACCAGAAAAATTACTCTAAGTGCACAGGTCAGTGGGAGCATCTCAGACCAGGGACAGCACTTTTTCATCAACATCAGTCCCTGGGAATATACAGACCTACTTCCTAACCATCTCAACATCATACTCCAAAACATTACTGTGAAGATTACGACGCAACACAGTGGTAGGAAAAAAGATGAAAATAAATCAGGGATTTGGGGTCCTGTATTCTAACTTTGTCTTAGCACTCACAAGCCATGTGACTTGTCAATCTCCTGGGCCTCTTTGGTCATGTACAAAGCAATGGAATCAGAAATTTTCAAACTTATTTCCCCCTCTTTAAATACAAAAGCTTGAATGGAATCTGAACACAAAGCATAATTAAAAAGAAATCTGCTCTGATAGAAGTGTGGGGAAAGTCTCAGATCCATCCCACTTGATTTCTCCCTCCCCTCTCAATATTCTCCCCACTCCCAAACGTGACAGACCTTGAGGTCGCATGGGTCAACTGCCTGAGAAGAATTTTTTCCATGCCAGGCTGCATTTGGGGCCAACACTGTGTTCTGATGTCATATCCGTTTGACAGCCCACCCAGTTTTCCTGAAGCGACATCTCTGATATTTCTCGGCAACTCTTCGAGAAAAACGGAAGGGTATGTCTAACAGTGATATGGGCCAGTTGTCAGAGTTAGAATGTAAAAGAAAATGTACTTGAGTTTCCATGGTGAGACTAAATTTTAGCTCAATGGGGAAAGAGAGAGAAAAAGCGGGTAGAGCCTAATGGGAGAGTACTATTATATAATAATTTACTTTAGGGGTTAGCAGATGCAAACTACACATTTACAATGGATAAGCAATGAGGTCCTACTGTACAGCACGGGGAACTGCATCCAGTCTCTTGGGATAGACCACGATGGAAGATAATATAAGAAAGGGAATGTATGTATACATGTAACTGGGTCTCTTTGTTGTACAGCAGAAATTGGCACAACATTGTAAATCAAAAATAAAATAAAATAATTTACTTTAAAAGATTCTTCTCACTACTCTGTGTTGCACAGTCCAGACCCATGGCATGAGACCTTGGGCATCAAATAGTGTGAGGAGGGTCAGTTTCTGCTCCTGAGAGAAAGTGCTTCTCTCTCACAGGAAACATGCAGCAGTCCTGGCCTTCAGAAGAGCTGGCCCGATCCTCTGGTCACCCAGCTCCCTCATATATTTCCTCTGTATGTGTTAATTCTTTTGAAGGTGATGGGGGTTCTTCACATGGAAGATATATGCAGCTAGATGGCGGGAAGTGAGATCCTAATTATCTGCAGCTGACAACCTTTCAGGGCCCATTATAAAAGAAACGTCCGTACCAGGCGCTCAGAGCCTTCTATCCCAGCTCCAGGGAGTTTGGGAGAACGACAAGGGGTGGTTCTGAGAGCCTGATTTATCAGGGAAGATTAGAAGAATTACATCTATGGTCTGGTGAAACAATGACGGAGGGGGAACCGGCTAATGGTTGACAAGGGGCAGGAGGAAGAGAGGAGATTTATGTAGCCTGGTATGAGGGTGAGAAACCAGAGGGATGGAATGAAATGAAGATGGGAGAGAAGGTCCCGAGTAAATATCAGGGAAAGTTTCCTCACTGATTTATTAGACAGATGAGCAAATCTTCCAAATGAAGCTTCATCATCATCCCAGCAAAAAAATGAGTGAGCCTCCATAAATGTGTCATGGCCATTTGTCTCCGTCACAGGGGGACGTGTGGTGATGTTTGGCACAGCACTCCTTGAAGAGTGTCCTTAAAAGTCAGAATGCAGCTTTTTCCCTGTGGGACACTGGGAGGCTCTTAAGGGGCATGTGGCCCATGTCCATGATTCTAGGCAGAACCAACTGCTGCACACAACCAAGACTTATTGTCTACTTTATGATTGTTAGAGGAGCAGAGTGTCCTTGTCCACTGTTCTCAGCCCAGAATCTCCCTGGGGAGAGAGAGGAGCTTATGCTTCGGAGAGAGGTCAGAAAGACACTTCGACAGTCATCTGAGGTCCTCTCACCGGAGGCCTGTGGAAACAGGTGAATCTGACTACCTGCAGAGGATCTCGACCTGACCCAGACAGAGACCCTCTTTTGTGCCACTTAAGATTCCCCTCAGGCTCTCCCTGTTCCAGAGGCACTACAGCCAGCAGCTCTGCATGAGCTCCAACTGATGTTACATAGATGCCACCTGACCTAGCCCACCTCCTGCCCTATTGTCACAGAGATGCAGGATGCCTCAAGAGCTCACCATGCACCTGCCCATATGCAACTGGAAGTGATGAGTTGGTGGAGTTGGTGTACCCTGGGGAAAACGTTTGACCCATGAGAGGTGGGAGCTGGCAGATAAAGTTTCTCTCCTTTCTCCTCCCAGATGGACTATGGACGGATTATGCAATTTAGATGGTTTGGGGGGTACAGTCCTGCAAAATCGAGCAATCAGCAGGATGTAGTCACAACCAATAGGATAAAGCATCTTCATCCTTCTCCTTCCTCTCCCTATCTCACCCTCCTTTCCCCTCACTCCTGCTCCCTGTCCCCAAACAGGATAATGGCACCGAAAGCTGTGCCTCAAGTTCTGCTTTCTGGGGATAAAACCAGGTTAAGAGAGGACCAAATCATCACGGCACAAGAGTTACTAAGTTGTCTGAATAATGGCATAAACTTCTTTAATCATTTGGCCTTGGGCACCTGGTCCATTTTATCCTAGGCTTTGCACAAAACTGTCCCCTTCCAACCTCAGGCCCCTGACAGTGCCTCCATAAGGGTCCAGACACAGCAAAGATCCCTGAATGGGCCCCATCTTATATTTCAGTGTCTCTACCAGCTTGCTCTACTGGAAAGGGCTGGAAAGCTGGAAGACTGGAGGTCAGCCAAGTGGGTGTTTCCCACTGGACCCCTCGTAGGAGCCGAGACGTAATATGCAAGGTAAGCTGGACACCAGGGGAGTAGATGATCAGCTCCATGGATGTACCATGAGAGGTCACTGACTAGCCTGTGGCCTTTCCATCCAGCTGTGAAGTCTCTCCGCCACACTACCTTTGATTCTATTCTTTGTGCTACAGGCAGTACAATTCCAGTCAAGCACGGGTAAACTGAGAATCCTACCACACCACATGGCCAAAAACTCAGTCTGGGGGCTCCAAAAAGAGAAACTCTGCAACTCTATGCTCTCTGTCAATGCTGTGAGCTTTTGTTGTTTTTGTTTTGTTTTTAGTGTATGTTTTAAGTTCAACAATTTTTATGTCCCCACCAAAAAAAAAAAAAAAAAATTCCTTCGTAACCCATTATGGGTTGGTGAATTCCCAAACCGTTCAAAAATACTTTAAAGTTCTTTTGGGACATAGCCAGATACTTAATATTGTATTACATTTTATAGTTGTCACTTAATCAAGCTATTTAATATTATAGTACATTTTAAAACTGTCACTTAATCACATTTTCTTGACCCTTTTATGGGAATTAAAGATCACTGTAGATAAAAAATGGCATGCTTTAGTTTAAATAGATTCAGTATGTCCAGTTTGACAGTTACTTCTGAGACATTAAAAGAATTTTCTGTGATTAATGTGACCCACACACGTTAAATGGTGTAATGTTCCATTTCTTCAGCCATTAGCGGAAACAGCATCAGACAGAAGGAGCCAGAATGTAGCCAACTGTATGTAAAGCTGGCCATGGGGGTGGGGGTGGTGGGGGGAAGTTTAAAGATAATATAGAGCCAGGCCGGCTGAGATAAGGGAGAGCTTTCTCCTGATTTAATATTTGCTTTCTCTGGGCATCTTGAGAGCAAAGTCTGAGAAACGCAAAGGTCAGGGCCTGGTGACGGAGTGCCGGCCAGCCCCGAGATGCAAGCACTCTGAGGGGAGCGCCCGCCACCGCAAGAGGGGTGCGTCTCTGGCAGCAGCAGAGTGGGGTTACTCGGCACTTATTATAAATGATTGATGAACACTGCTTCTAAATTTAGCAAAGCTCTCTAAATGGACATTTACTCACAAGGAAAAAAACCTCCTCTGAAAGGTCCATCCCTGGAACGGTTTTGTTTATGGCGCTGCGATAGTTCCGGGCAATTAATCCAGAATTGCGTCACTGAAAGATTTTATATTCTTAAGTGTTCACTCTTGTAGTTAAAGTAAATTATGTCCTTTTCCAAACATGTTTCAAGGAACTGTACTGGGTCTTAAAAAATCCTGGTCCCTAAATCCTACTTGTTTGTTTAATTAATCTGAAAATAACTGCTCCTTCTTTGTTTCTTAATCACAGATCACATACACTGTATTTGTTAGCAGCTGCGAATGAAAGCATGTCCCAGTGTGTTTTTCTTGATTGTTTAATAAGAGTTGAATAATACCCTATTTAATCCATCAAATAGGACATTACAATAACATTGATCTTTTGTTTGACAGAGAATTTGTTTGATAACAGAATAGAACATAATGTAACCAAATCAGTGTCAGAAATACATTTCAGAGAATCCAATTAAAAACAACCATGCACACTCCAGACACTGAGCGGTAGGGCAAAGGGACAAGGCACAGCAAGACACAAAGGGCAGGAGAGTAGGGAAGGGTAGCCTTGCAAAATGCCCAGAGTGCTTACCCAAAAGATCAAGCCAAGCACCCGATGCCCTAGGGTGGCCATTTGGGCTGAAGAGGGTCAACCTACTCCATGGTCAGAATGGACAGACCAATCACCCTTACTGTTCTTGTCAGCTCAAATGCTATCATTCTTGGGGCCAAAGATCCCGGATCCTGCTGTTGCTTTCCAAGCACCCTTTCTTTTGCCTCCTGCTACCATGGCGTAAGGGTTCCTAATAGAATGCTACCGTTCCTATCCCAGATCTTTGTCCTGCTTCCAAACTTGCACATAAAAGACCCTTTTTTCCAGCATCATCTATCTCCAGGGAGGAATGGGAATTGGATCAAAGGACTGTGCAAGACTCAATCTTTATGGACTTCATTTAGGAGGACAAGTGTCAGCCCTGGTGCTTATTCGCACATGTGTTTATTAGATGTTTTACAACTGGACCTTTCCCTTCCCTCCAAAACCCAGCACAGAGCTATAACAAAGCTTCTCTCTAGATGCAAAAACCAGACAACACTGCAAAGAGGAGGGAAGAGTGGGTAACAACACAACTACTCAAAGTACGCAGTTTTCAGAAACGTGCGTCTTGTCCTGAAAGTGGAAATGTAGTGGTTCATTCACAACTATTCATAACATCACACACACACACACACACACACACTTACACACTCTCTCTCTCTTGCTCCACATACTTTGGAAAAAGAATTATTGAGCTCAACCAGTTGTGTACAAAATAGCCAGGTGCCTGAATCAATTCAACCTTTTCTTTCTCCAGGATGATTTATGTGCAGACTCTGACCAGATTCAATGTGCTGTCCCTCTCACAGAGTATGTGCAAGTGCAAAGACCCACCAAGCAGTGGAAGGGATGCAGACGATTCACTTCACGCCGCTGGGGAGAGGAAGGAAGACAGTTGTATTTGAAAAACCTCTAAGAAAACAAATGCCTTGGAAAGCAAATGCATTGGAAATGCCTGAGCTCTCTTCAGGAGCTTTTTATCCATTTTCCACGGATAACACAAACTTCACTTTCTAATAAAGGCAGAATGAGCATTTACAAAGGTAGGTTCAAACCTTTACTGGAGAATCTAAGTTGAGAAAGCAAAAAATAAATATGAAAAAAAATAAAAAATAAGCACCATCAAATCTCCCAAATGGACCCTACCTCTGTGCTAACCCAGACCTCAGCAGAAATGTAACTGTTGTTTCACTTTGAAAACATTTTCATCTAAAATCCAAATTTCTCTGTCATTCACACTACTTCATCTCGTCACAGAGGGGGGGTATCCAGGATGATCTCATGGATCTAATAAGTTGAGGAGTCTTTGTTTTAATCCCTCCCTAGTTTTTACTTGGGGGCCAGTCTCCCAGCCTCCCATTATTACAATTCTCCCCAATCCTGCCTTCTTCCTTATTCTTTTGTTCTCTGACTAATCTTCCCCTTTTGTATTAATGAAGTCCTTTGTAGTTTCTCTCCAAATCTTCAAGTGGATTCCTTTGTGACTTCTGTTTTTTTACCTGATGGGGCCTTTTTAAAAAAACCCATGAAAATTATTAATACCTCCATCCTTTCTGGCACTGTACCATGGGCCTTAAAACATCCTATTACGTTTCTGATCTGAAATGGCTTTCTCTTGACCCAGAAGTATTGGCAAATTACGGACCTCAAGCCAATCTTTTATAGAGAAGGTCTGAGTGCAAGTGGTAGCCTTTCAAGTGCTTAACCATAGAGTCATAATCTTTATGACAAATAGCCTCTTGCTTTGCAGTTACGGCTAGTTTACTATGCATGTGGCTGAGAGAGGGCCCTGTAAAGTGGTCGGGGATTTTTTTCTCGAGCCCCCTCCAGGTGTCACATCACTCCTTTTTACTGGTCTTGTGAGAGGGACAGCATTAGCCCCACGGATCACCCAAGCTTCCTGACCAGCTGCCAGGCTGTAAAGCACGTGGAGCTGGGGTGGTCGATCCAAAGACATCAACTTGTCACTCTTGATGATCATTCATCTGCAACAGAAATAGCCCTTGGTGCCTTGGAGATCGATGTGGAGACCACCGCTCTTCAACATTATTGCTACTAATTATTAAGATGAATGCGGTGATTAATGGGAGAGATGCTTTTTCACTTTATGCAAATGGAGAGCTCATACATATACATGGTGGAGGGGGCTCACCAACCTGGTGCCCAGAACGTCACCGCTCAGCCCCCTTATTCAGCTGTCACTGTGACCCAGGTGCAACGACTTAGAGCAATTTAAAAAGAAATGCTAAAAATGAATTGTTGATCAGCAGCCTCAGGCAGCTTTTTGGAAATTCCCTTCTATGAAGGCTGTGCTTTGATTAGGGAAAGCTCAATCAAGGCAATAGCTAGGGTTATTAAGGATGCTGCATTAGCCTGTGGGCCTCTAAGTTCCCATTGTCTGGAGGAAAGAGCTAGGGAGGATGGAGCAAATGCAGCTTCCACTGAGATGATGTGGTAAACTGAGGCACAGCAGCCTCTCTGGGTCTAGCTTTTCTCTAGTAAAAATGTAGGGGTCCAATTAAATGACATAAAGCTCTTTTTAACCTCAAAAGTATACGACACTTTCAAGGCAGGACTTCTGTTTTCTACCCAAAATGAATGCTTTGTCACAATAATCCTTAGTAGAGCCTATCTTTCATTAAATGTTTTATTCCATAAGCATATATTTCATTCATTCTACAAATATCCCAATGAGCATCTGTTCTGTGCCTGATACAGAATTTTCTTTCCTCAATAAGAACCCTATATACATAGTGCTAATCACAGTGAATCCTACTTATTTGCTGTGGGTCTTAGAAGAAAGCTAATGACTGGAGCTGAACCTTATTCTGCTTTACAAACTCAGTGCCTGACACAGAGTTGGCACCTCAATAAATATTTGTTAAAGGAATGAAGGTTAGGCATGGGGGGAAATGATTATAAAAGAAGTTAAGAAATGGCCCCTGCCCTCCAGAACCTTAGGATCCACGTGAAGCCAAAAACAACACTCAGGCGAGGGGCCAGCAAAATGTTACAACAAATGAGGTAGTCGTGTGTGGCCACTGGTGGCTCTTGAGCACGGCTGCCACGCTGAGGAGGTGTTTAGGGAGAGTCAGACTTCCCTAAGGGATTTCAGGAAGGAGAGGCCTTTTCTAAGTGAAATGCTAGAAACAGAAGGGAGCATGAGTGCCTAACCCCTTGCCCCAGTCTCACGCCAAACAGATGGTATTCTGCCCCTTCTTAAAGACCAGAAGGTAGCGATTCCACATGCTTTGCTGGCTACCCAGACCAGCTGTCTACTCAGGAACTCCTTCTAACCATCCACTCGAAGCCTCTCCTTCCACTTGGACCGAAACTAGATGGATGGTGGTCACATAGTTTTCGGATGCCTTAGGTCACTGAAGGCCCAGCAGAGACAGCTGATCTGATGTGCAACGTTAGAGACTGATTGTGCCCCTCAGGGAGGCTGATGGCCTGGTCTGCACCCTTCTCAAAACCGGCTCCCCGGAGAAGTGAATCACAACCACAAGGGACCAGTAAGCCATGTCCCTTCCTTCTCAGACATCCTAGAGCTGGCATCTCAGGTGGGTCCTCACCTATAACCCTGAGCTCGGGGGATCTCACCCTCTGCTCTCATTTCCATCTTTTTTTCCCCCTCTAAATGATTCAGGGTGGCGTGGTTGCAAGTGATGGCTGGAGCAAGTGTTCTGCACTCAGGCCAGAATCTGAGTGTTGGTCCTGCCTCTTACTAGCAGTGGGCAAAAGCTTCATTATGTGGACTTGCCAGATGGAGAAAGTACCAGTATTTAGAGCTTACAGAGCTATTTGGGGGAATAAAGTGTATAAAGGGGGTAGAGTGGCTGGTGCTCAGTAAGACTTAAATAAATGAAATATGTAAATATCATTTTTCCTTCTGGCTACACTGGCTAGCCTCATGAATTGGGCTGAAGGTTTAAATCATCATCAGTGAAGGGAACACAGGATAACTTCTGGTTCGGCTCCTGCTTTCCAGCAGGCAGGAACCTCTCCTCCATGTGATCGCATTGACACAAAGACCATGCCAGTCATTCCTGCTCAGTGTTAGTCTTCTCACTGTACCAACGTTTTACTCTGACTCAGATTTCTGGGTGACAGCTTAACTTGAGAGAACATCAATATAACCTCTATTGGAATATGCGATACATAAAGTTTTGCGTTTCAGATGCTGCTAACCCGGCTGCTGCTATGTCCATGCCTGAACCTGCTCATCTCTCATGGCCTGGAGCCCAGGGCTGGCCAACTCACTCATTCTGATGGTGAGGACGCATTAGGATGTTGAAACCACTACTGGTCGAGTGTATAAAGGGTGTAGAATTAAAACATCTTGAAGGAGGAATGGGAAATTATTCACTGTCAGAATTGCTGTGATGGACAAAGTGAGAAGCCGGCTGGGATTTCACCGTCGACTTCAGTCCCGGCAGACATCTGGTCTCTCAACAGACACTGAGGCTCAGCCATTACTCCACACACTGTACAACAGAAGGCCTATCCCAGGCTTCCACTGTCTATACACATTAACATGCACTTTCCATTATTTAAAGGTAGCTTTTAAGGAAGTATTTGTGGGTATGATGGATGCCTCTCCAAGGACCTCCTTCCGTATTCTTCCTGTAGGCAAACCCCCTGCTGGTCACAGCTGCATTTGTCATGAGAAATCCTGCTTTCACCAGCCTCTCCAGCTCATTTCAATTCCTGATACAGTCAATGCTTCTCAAAAGACCTTGTCTCCCAGGTCTGTGCCGGAGAATGTAGCTAAGTCCTGTATCTTGTGCTTGGCTTCACTCCTGGTAGCCTGACTTAGCCATGCTGCTGAACCTGGCTGCTCCAAGTGGTGTTTGACAAATGCTTTCTTTCTAAGAGTCTCTGGGGCAAGGCGGGGAAAAATAAGTAGATCCTTTTTTTCCTTCTCTGTGAAAATCTGGAGTGTGAGACCCTAACTTTAAATCCATCACTTCTACAAAGGGGCCATCAGAATCACGGAAAGTTGCTGCCTCTGGAGGAAACCGTAAGACTTCTGAGCTCTCACCTCAATCCGGACCTGAGCACAGCAAGGCTCAGAAAGGGAGGTTTTCCAGATCCTGGCTAGTTGATGGTGGAGCCAGGAGGACCAGAGTCAGCCCACTTTTCCTTTTACAGCTGGGGCCTCTCAGAGTGGAGAGAGGGCTGATCCATGCCCACTTCTTCCTTCTTGCCTTCCTTCCTCCCTTCCTCCTTCCTTCCTTTCCTTTCTTGGGGGGGAGCAGAGGCTTGGATACATTAAACAAAGGAATATGTTCACGAAAAATTTCATGTATTTCATATGTTTATATTTAATAAATTAAATTGTGCTCATGGTAGATAATTAGGGATCTTTAAAAAAACAAGGTATAGGCTTGGATGGGCCAGTCATGCCTTCTTTCAACCCTTGAATCTCTCTCTGAGGACTCTGCTTGGAGACAGTGTCTGAGTTTGAGCCCTATGGGGATAGGACGTCAGGAGAGTGAACTTTCCAACTCGATGCCTGCCTCCCTCTCAGCCCTCCTGGGATAGGCTTTAACTGGGCCACAGAGTTTTCCATTTTGAACAGAGGGGGAAGCTGGAGACATAAAAAAAGGTGAAGATGAAGGGAACAGAAAACAGCAAAGTGAAGTAGAAAGAAGAAAAGGAAAAAGAAACACCCACTTGCCTTGCTGCTATTCTCATTCATCTTAAAATTATTCCCAGATCAAGCACTGCTGGAGGAACCACAGAGAAAAAGGGAATTGGGCTTGGAGAGGCACTCTGTGGAGATGTGTACCCCTCAAACATGTGTGAACTGGAATTCCAGCCAAGCACACGAGGCAGCACACACAGTCCCCACCTCAAATGCACCCTGGAGCTGGGGCGTGGTGAGCCAAGGCTGTGCAGTCACAGAGCTCGGGATCCTCAGCTATCTACTTCCAAAGACAGCCTTTCACTGCACACACACCTCTTTGTGAATAGGCAACATGGACTCATTACTGTTATAGATAATTGCTGGATCAAGTGAAATGAACTGGTAAATGCATTATAAGTGCTTCAGAATATTTTCCTTTTCAAGAAAAGTTATTTTCAAAAGAAACAGGAGCTCTAGCTACACCTAAGAAACCACAGAAAAACTCAAAGAATGCGCAGTGCCCTCTCTCTGAACAGAGGGACAGCCTTGCTGATGCTTTGTCCCACATTTAGAGAGGTGGCTGGCCGGTCAGATGGTGGGATGATCATGGAGATGGGGAGCCCCGAGGAACCGTGGAAGGAGTGAGTTCTCATCCCCAGAAAGGGCTATGGGATGCACAGTAAGCAGGCTTGGCTATCACAGAAACTCTGGGACAAGAGAAGGGATTTTTATCATCTACAAGGAAAGATGTGGAGCAAAGAGCTCTCTACCGAGCAGGAGCTAAAAACAGATAAATGTTTATAAGTAGTTGAACGTGGGAATGCGATCAACACATCTTAGAGTGGTGGGGATTGATAAGAACTTGAAATTTCTGCAGTATTTGAAACCTTTGAAAAAAGGCAACAAAAACAACAGCCTTTGGAAAAAAGCAACAAAAACAACGTGAGAAAAACTCGGGAAGGGATAATTCATCTGGGAGGAGCTTCTTTTCTTTTGTGGCGCATACTGCTGCTAACCGTGCTGCATATCTGGATCTGAATGGCTAAGCCCAGAATTTGATACAGAACTCTGTGGTTTCCAACAGGGAATTTTTTCCCCTTCAATATGGCTTGCAACCATCCTACTGACTTTGCCTCGAAAATAAAAGCATTTTTGACTGAAGCTAGGAAGGCCTTTTTTTCTCCCAAAGAATGAGTTGTTATCCAGTGTCCCTCCTGACTCTAAGTTCCACGATCTTTGAGATTCTAGTGCTTGTACTGATGCACCATTATAAGCGGAGACTGGGACAGGAGGAGTTTGTTAACATCATAAATATTAAAACGGCCCTGGTCTTCTGCATACCAATAGCATAAACAGTACAATCTAAGAATTAGGCAAAGAGCATTTTGCAAGTCTACACAGATGTGCAGGAGTATGTAAACTACTTTCTCTATTTCTGGAAGCTAAAGAAATCTCATTTGTAAAACAGCTTTTTTTCTTCCCCTGCCCTTCTCTTAGCACCCGCCCCCCCATCTCCCAAGCTTCAACCGCAAATGCAGTATTTCTGTTCATCTTTTCCTGCTGTAAAATGTCAAACTTAACCCTATCTCCCTTTTTTATGACACAGTCTGCATTTGATGAAATTAAAAAGTTACTTTTTTAGAGGTCCAGTTAAATAATAAGAAATTTATTTTTCCTCTTGATCGAGTTGTAAAACAAATCCCTCCATGTTGGCCAGATGTCTGGTAAAAACAATAATTGGAATCCCAAAAGTGTTTTGGGAAGACCCCAAGAAAGGTATTGGAACTTTAGGTTAGATATTCACAGTCAACAGCAAGCTACTATGTCTCTGGGTTCCATTGAAAGACTGAGTGAAAGGCAAAAGATTTATGCCATCTGAAGAGAAACCAGAGAAGAGGGGGAGGGAGAGGGATGGACTGGGAATTTGGGGTTAATAGATGCAAACTATTGCCTTTGGAATGGATAAGCAATGAGGTCCTGTTGTACAGCACTGGGAACTATGTCTAGTCACTTATGATGGAGCATGATGGAGGATAATGTGAGGAAAAGAATGTATATGTGTGTGTGTGTGTGTGTGTGTGTGTGTGTGTGTGTGTGTGTGTATGAATGACTGGGTCACCATAATATACAGGAGAAAATTGACAGAACACTGGAAACAAGCTATAATGGAAAAAATAAATATCATTAAAATAAAAAAAAAAGACTGAGTGAATTGGAGGACACTAAGCACTGAGTTTAATTATCCAGGTTGCGAATTACTAAGAGCATCTGGCTTCATTTCTTCTCAGCTGACCTTTCCCTTCCCTCAAACACCTCAGGTTCAACAATTTTTTGAGGACCTATTGTAAATTACAGTACTTGTTAGAACTGACTCTTCCGTCTTCTCCAAAAGTCCTCAGACTCTAAAAGTAAGGCTCTTTCCATCGTGTCACAGCAACCCCATCCTAAATGATCAGAGGGAAGAAAGCAGATGACCCAGTTCTGGTAAAAGACTTGAAGAAGCAGAAGGCTAAACTAAACCTTACGGCTGAATCAAGGTTCCAGATTAACTATGCTTATGCTGTTCACCCTTAATGAGGAAACAGAGAGGAGATTATAGTTGTTCACTTAATAGATGGGAGACTCTCTGCAGAGACAGTTCTCCACAGCCAATCAGATCTTTTAAAAGATTTTTGAAAGCAGTCAGTCTTCTGAGAAAGAGGTAAACAGCTAAGCTCTCTAAAATTCATTTTATACATTGATGAAACCAATACTAATATATGGGAAAGGGATTAAGATGCATTGTTTGAAAAAGTTTAAGGATGGTTTGCTAATAAATTATAGCTTCTTAGTTTTCATAGTTTACAAGTAAATATGAAAACCTACCGATGCCCCCCCACCAACCTGAACTAGTACAACGGAAGACCTCCTGCTCCAATGCCACGGCTAGCACCCATGCCATGATGGTTGGTAAGTACTTTTAATATTGCCTCTGCATAGCACAGGTATGCACATCTAGCCTGACTCTAAATTCTTGGGTCCTAAATAGTCATCTTATCATCAACATCACTGGTGACGTATTATACCAACAATAATACTTAGCTCTTTCAGTGAAAAGATAATAACCATTCAGAGTCAAAAAAACAAACATGTCAATTTCAAATAAACTTCCATAAGTGAGTTAATCACTTGCCTGCCACCAAAAGGACCCTTTCCAGTGCTTTCAGCATTGGGAGAAATTTGGAGATTCCCCTATAGTCACAGCTACAGAGCTCTTAAAAACTGAAGGGACTGAACTATGAATGAAAGAAGAGATCATTCCACCACATCCCTGGGGTACAAAAAAAGAGATTAAATCATAGTTTTGGGGTTTTTTTTATTATTATTCCAGGGTTGCGGATGTGGGTTATGTAGGCACACACGTTTTCTATGCTTACCACACACACAAACACACACACACACACACACAGAGATTATCTGCTAGGTTGAGTATCTGCCTGTTAGAACACACAGGATGGCATTTCCATGGTGACTCTCCTATAGTAAGCTGGCTACTGTAACTAGAAAATGGCCCTAGATTCCAGCCTAAAAGAGAGGTATCTCAGCAGAAGATAGAGAACAGGGATATTACCAAACTAGTCAACCAATATTTATTTTTAGAGTGTCCATATGTTTCCACTTTTCCAGATCAGGATTCCCTGCCCTTAAACAGTTTATATTCCAGAAATAAAACATAAACCAACAAATTAACTAATTTTAAGTCCTGGAATGTTCTATGTAGAAGACATATTAAGCTAAAGTGAGAGAAAGTAGCTGTGTGATCAGGTAAGAATCTGAGGATGGGACATTTGAGCTGAGACTGAAAGGGTGATAAAGGGAAACCATGTAAGAACTGGAAGAAAGAGCCCTTTAAGGAAAACAAATATGGAATGAAAAGATTCTGAGACAGCTGTGAGCTTTATACTGTGAGTTACAGAAAGAAGACCGATGTGGCCAGGGCAAAATGAAGAAGGTAAGGAATTTTTCTTCCAGCAGTAGGCAGATCAGCTCCTCAGAAAATCCTCATCCTACAGAACCTCTAGTGCTGAATTAATTACAAAATGTTTCTTAATGCATAGCTGCAATCACATAAAGGTAAGGTAGATCCGGATGAGTGAAAAGTTGCTTAGTAAACTGAAACTGGAGTGGTGAGTCCACGGAGAAGCTGGGTCCGCCCTGGGGCAGTGGTATTAAGCATCTAGGGTTTGGGGGTTAGCGATTCCCTGGGACTACACTGGACAAAGATGGAATGGGGAGGTGATGATGAAGACTCACTCCCAGTGAAAGGGTGAGGAGGAAAGGCTAGAAAAAGCAGCCATAGTGGAAACCTGTACCTCTCAAGTGCAATTCCATCTGGAGAAAAGAAGAGTCTGGGGTTCAACTGTATTCTCTCTCAGAGGGTAAGGAACTCTCAAACTGAGAAATTAAATCTAAACAGACCTTGGATCCCGCTAAAAGGAAATAGAAATTTTCTTAAAGGAATGTTCGTGCTATTCAGGTCCCTCAAGACACTACTACGGTGAAATAGTAAAACCTTTATTGAAAATTACTAAATTCGTAAAGAACAAAGCTGCTCTAAGGGCCACCAGAAACAACTAACCTTAAGACTTCCAAGAACTTCAGATGATGGAATTCCTAAAGAACATAAAATAACTATTATAAGATATTTAAATAAGTTTAAAAATGGAATAGAAAAATATAAGAATAAGCACATCAAATGACAAATTTGGGACAAAAGTAGATGCTATGGAAATAAAAAAATATAATAGTTAACATTAAAAACTCAATGGATGATTTATTAACAAATGGCCTGCATTATTCAAAAAAGTGTAAATATAACAAAAAGCAATAAAAGGAGAGGGAATTATTTTAGATGAAAAGAGTCTAAAAAGATAATAACCAAATACAATTTGTGAACCTTGATTGGAACTCGGTTTTAAAAAATACTATGAAAGATATTTTACTGACAATTGAGGAAATATGAATATGGACAATGAATTAGAATGGTAAATTTTTATTAATATTCTTAGAAAAAAAATGGAACCAGTAGGCTAATTCCTTTTATATCTATTCGTAGTCTCAGAAGGAGAGATGAGGAAGAAAGGGGGAGAATTATTTTCTGCAACACCTTTATGTAAATATAACTGATATACCATAAATCTACCCATATACAGGGTACAATTGATGTGTTGTGCTATGTTCACAGATACATAAAACCATCCCAGTCAACTTTAGAATGTTTTATCACTTGAAAAAGAAACCCCATACTCTTTAACTATCATCTTCCCATTCCATTCCATCCCTGGCCCTAAGTAATCATTAATGTACTTTGTCTCCAAAGATTAGCATGTTTTTAAGGTTCATCCATATTACATCATGTATCAGTATTTCACTCCTTTTTATGCTCAAATAAAAATTATCCATGGTTTGAACCAACAACATTCTATTTATCTATTTATCAGCTGATGGGCATTTTGGTGTTTTTACTTTTTGGCTGTTCTGAATAGTGCTGCCATAAATGTTCAGGTACAACGCCTCATGTCTCTTAGGATATGATGAGAAATGGAATTGATGAATCATGTGGTAACTCAGTTTAATCATTTGAGGAACTATTTCCTGAAGAAGCTGAACAACTTTACATTCCCACTAGCAGTGTATGAGGGTTGCAATTTCTCCATATCCTTGCCAATACTTATTATTATTAGACTTTTGACTAGAGCCACCATAGTGAGAGTGAGGGAATAAATTTTTGAAGAGAGACTTTTCTAGGATTGATGGCAGGAGTGAATCCTTAAGGATAAGAAGCAGAATAAATATTCAAGTGAGCATGAAACATTCACCAAGGTAGATCGATCATATTCTGGGCATTACAATGAAACTCAACAAATTTAGTTGTACAGTTGAACTTGAATAATGTATGTTCTCTGACCAAAACAAAATTAAACTAAAAACCAGTAGGAAGACTTGATCTCTACACGCTGAGGTATATGGAATGGTTGGCCATTGGGGATCTGCTGTATAGCACAGAGAACTCTACCCAATATTCTGTGTCTATGTGGGAAAAGAATCTGAAAGAGAGGATTGTGTACATAGATTGTGTACATGTTTATCTGAATCACTCTGTTGTACAGCAGAAATTAACACAACATTGTAAATCAGTAATACTTCAATAAAACTTTTAAAAATGAAAAAATATTTGGAAAATTCCCAAACATTTGGATCTTAAACATATACTTCTAAATAATTCATGCTTAAAAGTGGAAGTCACAGAGAAATTAGAAAATGTTCAGAATTGAATTAAATGAAATCATAACACATCAAAACTTGAGATGCACTTTACCAGAAAAAGATATAAGGATGTCATTTAACATAGGAAAAGACGCTAAATATCACTAGCCATCAGGGACATGCAAATTAAAACTATAATAAAATATACTATTAACCTATTAGAATGACTAAAAAGTAAAGCTCTGAAAAATACTAAATACTGATAAGGATGCAGAGCTTTGGAACTTCTCATTTACTGACAGTGGAAATGCAAAACAGTACAGCCACTTTGGAAAAGAGTTTAGGAGTTTATCATCTTAAACACGTATATACTATACAACCTGGCAACATTACTCCTAGGTACTTACCCAAGAGAAATAAAAGCCTATGTACACACATAAATGAAGTACAACCTTTAAAAACTGTGAACCACTATATTGCATATTTGTAACATATAGTATTGTATATCAACTATATTTCAATAAAAAATGTGCACATATAAATCTATATGCAAATATTTGTATCAGTTTTTCTCATTATCATCAAAAACCAGAAGCAACCTAAATATCTGCCAACAGGGGAATGAATAAACAAAAGTAGTACATTCATACGATGGACTACTAGTCAGCAATAAAAAAAAACCTACCGATGCATGCACCAACACATGTGAATCATGAATGTATTATACTCAAGTGAAAGATGCCAGATTCACGAGGGAACATTCTCTATGACTCCATTTAAGTGCCATTTTGAAACACGCAAAATTAGAGGTATAGGAAACAGATCAGTTGAAGTTACGAACCAGAAAATGGTTGAAGAACATTGAAGACATGAACCAGAGAACTGACTACAAAAGGTCACAGGAAATAATAATAGATAATGGATAGTGGAAATATTCTACATCTTGATATAGTGGTAGCTACAAAACTGTTTGTATTTATCAAAATTAATAGACTTGTGTACCTAAAAGGAGTGAATTTTACCACAGTAAACCTTATTTTTAAAACATGTTAATGTGTCGAGTTCCTGTTATAGCTCAGCGGTAATGAATCCTACACAGGTTTGATCCCTGGCCTTAAGGATCCGGTGTTGCCATGAGCTGTGGTGTAGGTCGCAGACACAGCTCGGATTTCATGATGCTGTGGCTATGGTATAGGCAGGCAGCTGTAGCTCCGATTTGACCCCTTAGCCTGGAAACTCCCAAATACCGCAGGTGCAGGCCTAAAAATGCAAAAACAAACAAAAAAACAAAAGTGAAAACAAGAAAACATGTTAATGTGACCAGACACAGAATAGATAGCTTCCAAATAAGAAATGGTAGTGAGGTGAGGGATGAAACAAAAAACTCACAGATAAAAGGCAAAACATAACATTGTAGGAATTAGGGCATTCCTATTGTGGCACAGCAGAAATGAATTCAACTAGTATCCATAAGGATGAAGGTTCAATCCCTGGCCTCACTCAGTGGGTCAGGGATCTGGCATTGCCGTGACCTGTGGTGTAGGTCGCAGATGCAGCTCAGATCCTGCGTTGCTGTGGCTGTGGTGTAGACTGGCAGCTGTAGCTCTGATTCAACCCCTAGCCTGGGAACTTCCATACGCTGCAAGTGTAACCCTAAAAAGAAAAAAAAATTGTAGGAATTAATCTAAATATATTTAAAATGAAGGAATATAATAACCTAAATCAATTTTAATAGAATTTAGCAGATTGAATTTAAAAAATAAAGATCAAAATCCTGTCATATGTCATTTTCAAGACACACACCTGAGATAAAATGGCATGTAAACATCATAAGTAGAAGAACATAAAAAGTCTTTCTAGACAAACACCCTACAAAGACACAACAAAAATCAAGAGGTAAATCAAAATCAGGTTATGTAAAGTCTTATAAATCATGGCAAGGAGTTTAGACTGTACAGAGCTGGAGGCGGTGGGAAGACACTGAACTTTTGTAAGGAAAGGAGTGATGTGATCTGATTTATGTTTTAGAAGGGCCCTCTGGTTGCTCCATGAAAGGAGCAAAGGGAGGCAGGGGGCAAAGGCAGAGGCAGGGAGACCAGTTAGGAAACTACTGTGATTATCTATGCAGAAGGTACCCTGGACCAAGACTGTGACAGTGGAGATGATGAGACACGTTCTGATTCAAGAGATGTCTTGAGGTGGAGATGATGGGACTTAGTGGTGGAAGGTGTGAGAGAGAAAAGGAATTAATGGAGTTTTGGGGCCAAGGCAACTAGGGGTCTGGTAGTCCAATAAGCAAAGATGGAAAAGAACAGGGTTGAGGATGGGGAGTAGCTTTTGAATTGAGAGGAAACAAGAGTTCTTTCTTGGCCATGCTGATTTTGAGATGCCTCACAGAAGTCCAACGACAGGTACTGAATAGGCCATTAGATAGGGGTTTCAGTTTGAAATGGTTTGGATTTATACTTTAGGGACTTGACCAGATCACCACAGAGATGGCGATTTATATTTTAGGAACTTGACCAGATCACCACACAGATCACCACTGGACCACAGTGGGAACTCCCTGGAGAATTTTTTTTTTTAACTTGTGAGCCTATATCTTGCAGAGGACTACACAGAAGATGTGCTTCAGATCCATGATGCCAAGATTGTGCGGTTAAGAAACTACTATGAGGTTCACAAAGAACTCTTTGAAGGTGTCCAGAAGTGGGAAGAATGCTGGAGCCTTTTCCTAGAGTTTGAGGTACTGCCCTAGTTTGTGTCTGTTTTTCTTAGGGTACAGTGAAGTCAGAGACCTGTTTCCTTTGCATTTGAATGCTTAGGCTTGGAATTTGGGAGGGATGAAGGGAATGGACCAGAGAGGAGGAAGGAAAACTAGGTGAATGTGGGATGAGGGCACTCTACGAAAGAGAGGGTCTGAAGAAAGATGGTATTGCCCACCATGTGAAAAAACTGTTGAAAGTAAAATGAGGACAGACCATTGATCACTGACAAAAAGTAAGTCATCCTTGACCCCAATAACAGCCATTTCAGGGTTGTGGTGGTGTGCTTGAGTAGAAAGAATAGGAGGTGAGAAAATAATTTTACAAAGTATGTTTGGAAAGTTCTGAAGTGAAAAGGAGTTCTGCTGTTGTTTTTAAAGGAATAATATCAAGGTTTTTATATGCTAATAGGAACAATCTAACAGGCAAAAACTGATGCTTGGGGGAGAATGGTAAAGATTACAGAACTAAAGTCTCTGAGAAGGTGAAAGATAACTGAAATGTGAGCGAATCGGGCCTTAGATGAGGTCAGGCACTTAGAGGGGAAGTTGTCAGTGTGTCTGTGAAGTGTCCTTTGTGGCTATAGGGGAACCCCAATGTGGCTGGGGGCACATGGCTGGTGCACCCACAGCATCTACTCACACGGGTCTTTGTCGAAGCCGGAGCTTGCAGCTAGGACTCAGGCTTGCCAGTCTCTCTAGGCAACAATTTGCCTTCGAGGTCCAGCTCAGCCCTGGGTGATATTCAGGGTGGAGTTGCTGACCGTGGGTCTCAATTAGACCAAACTGCCAAACCAATCACTCTGCCTTTCTTTGGGGAATCTCCCCAGGACTTACTTCTCCTCAAGCTTCTTTCATTCCTCCTAGGGTCTTGCTTGCAAGTTCATTCCAGCACCCCCTGGGAGCTACCTCCCCATCTAAGAGAGAGCGCGCACGTGTGTGTGTGTGTATAACAAGATGCTGAATCCAGTCAGTTTTCTTCCTCCTAGTAGACAATTTTGTCACAGGTAGGTCAGCTGTAGCACAGGCCACTGATCACCAAATCAGTGGCCAGAATACATTTAAGCATCTGCCTTCCCTATTCGGTAAGAACTAATCTACCCAAAGAAAGCAGCTGTGATTGTAGGTTCAGGACCTCCAGTTCTGAATGCTACCTCAGGGGAGCACCAGACTCTGATGCTCTTTTCTCAGCTCTTCTCTAGAGGAGGAAGGCCACACTGCCCAACAGAAAGGCAGGGCTCAGGGGGGTTCAGGTAGTCCATCAAGCAGCAGTTGACACCTTCTCTTTATCTCACTCATGAAGCATCCCCCTTGCAACAAGGGCCCTATTTTAGTAACAGAGTCTAAATTTAAGTCCAAGCTTACCTTCCATTATAGATTAAAGAAATGTTTGGACCTATACTTGGCCACATGCAGACATGCTTAGTATCAAAATGACATGCAGTTTTCATAACCTGTGCCCACAACTTGGACCTCTGTCCTTTCAGGGTCAGCAAGATTTGGAGGCTAACAGTACAAAACCAGGATTTTGCATGCATTTTCACCTTGGGTAAAGTGACAGTTCTGACATATCGCCAGGTGTGAACTACAACTCTGGAACACAATCAGGAAGTTTCCTTTGAGAGATGCACTGGCTAAGAGTCCTACCCACAACCAGGTTCTATGACCTTTGAGAAGTCTATGACCTCTTCTGAGAGATGGGACAATTTCTCCTGCATATCATAGCCTTATGTGTACGCAGTAACGTGCTGCTTCAGTGTTCATGCAGGATCACTGTGGAGGTACTTTAGCACAGAGATTCTCAAAGTTTACCACGTGTTAGAATCATCTGGGGGTAATAACTGCCTCCAAATCTCTAGGTATGGGACCCAGGCATCCATATTTTTAAAAGTTGTCAAGGTGAATTCAATGTGCTACCAAGTGTTTTTATAAAAGTACCAATGAACAAATGTCAGTTAAAATTTGACCACTGTGTGGTGGCACCAATGCAGATCACAGAGGTGACAAATGGAGAAACAAGTTCTATCAACCACAAATTTCACACACATTCAGACAACAACTCATATGTGACAATTTACTCATCTGCTCAGTAGCTATAAAATTTTTAGATATGATTGCCATACATTTATTTCAGAAAAGTTAAAATGTGAAAAAACATGTGGCTCAGAATTTGAGAAACAGTAACTAGAAGGAAGTGTACCTGGAAGCTTTTCAGCCATAAGATCCTTATTTGGTCTTAAGTCTGGATTCTGAGTTGAAAGGCCTCATCATTCAGTGTGGTCTGAGGACCATGAGTGTCAGCATCACCTGCGGTCTTGTCAGAAATACAGAGTCCTGCCTCTTCCCACAACTGCTGATTCAGAATCCATATTTTAAGGCACTACAAAAAGAAGAAAAGATTGGCAGACAAAACCAAGTGTTAAAATTTAACAATTGAAGAGGCTTGATATTACATAAACTCACAAATCACTCTTTCATTTTTTTTTTTTTTTTTTTTTTTTTTGCTTTTTAGGCACATGGAAGATCCCAGGAGGGAGTCAAAGTGGAGTTGCAGCTGCTGGCCTACACCACAGCCACAGCAATGACAGATCTGAGCTCCATCTGAGATCTACACCACAGCTCACAGCTCACAGCAATGCCAGATCCTTAACCCAGTGAGCAAGACCAGCGATCGAACCCTTGTCCTCATAGACGCCAGTCAGATTCATTTCTGCTGATCCATGATGGGAGCTCCTAATCAGACTCTTTAAAGCAGGGTGTTTGGATTCTTCTGCTCAAAAATGAAAGATCGGGGAGACAGGATTAAGATGGCAGAATAGAAAGACTGGAGCTCAACTTCTCTCCTAAAAACAACAAAATTCACAAATAAAGGCTGAGCAATCTTCACCCAAATGGACTGCAAACCTTAAAAAAAAGATATCCTACTCCCGGAGTTCTTGGCATGGCATAGTGGGTAATGAATCTGACTAGGAACCATGAGATTGCAGGTTCGATCCCTGGCCTTGCTCAGTGGGTTAAGAATCCGGCGTTGCTGTGAGCTGTGGTGTAGGTCACAGACGCGGCTTGGATCCCGTGTTGCTGCGGCTCTGGCATAGGCTAGCGGCTACAGCTCTGATTGAACCCATAGCCTGGGAACCTCCATATGCCATGGGAAGTGGTCCTAGAAAAGGCAAAAAGATTAAAAAAAAAAAAAAAAGATACCCTACTCCAGGATAAAAACAAGAGGCCACATCAAGAGGTAGGAGGCATGATTTCATGATATAAACAACCCCATACCTCCCAGGTGGGAAGCCCTACAGACTGGAAACTAACTGGTTCACAGAGACTCACCTACAATAGCGAGAGTTCTGAGCCCCATATCAAACTCAGACGTTTGGGGATCTGGCACTGGGAGAAAGAGCCCCTGGAGCATCTGTCATTGAAGGCCAGTGGGACTTACGTGCAGGAGCTTCATGTGACTGGGGTAAATGGAGACCCTATTCTTAAAAGGCACACGCAGACTTTCAGGAGCACTGGGTCCCAGGGCAAAGCAAAGTCTCCATGGGAATCTGGGTCAAACTTGACTACAGTTCTTGGAGGATACCCTGGGAAAACAGGGGTGAACGTGGCTTGTTGTGAGGGAAGGACATTGAAGGCAAAGCTCTTGGGAATATTCAGCAGTGTGCCTTTCTCTGGAGGTGGCCATTTTGGGAAAATCTGGCTTACCTCTCAGTCAGGCTGAGAAGCCCCAGGGCAAACAACAATCCAGGTGGGATCACAGCCCCGCCCCTCAGTAAACAGCTGCCTCTAATCCCATCCAGAGACTAAGCCACACCCACCAGAGGGATTAGAATCAGCTCCACCTACCAGTGGGCAGGCATCAGCCCCTCCCATCAGGAAGCCTACACCAAGCCCCCATACTGACTTCAGCCACAAGGGGGACAGACACCAGAAGTAAGAGAGGCTATAACTCTATTATCTGTCAAAAGGTCACCACACCAAAAACCTATACAAACAAAAAGACAGAGAACTATCACTCAGATGAGGGAGAAAGGAAAAACCCCAGAAAATCAGCTAAGTGATGAGGAGATCCTCAGCCTCCAGGAAAAAGACTTTAGACTGTTGATGCTGAAGATGATGCAAGACATTGGAAATAAACTGGAGGCAAAGATAGATAACTTACAGGAAACCCTGAGCACAGAGATACAAGATATCAAACTGAAACAAGAAGAGATGCAAAATACAATAACTGAAATAAAAAATTCACTAGAAGCAGCTAACAGCAGAAGACAGGAGGCAGAAGAACAAATACGAGAGGTGGTGGACAGATTATGGAAATTATGGATGTGGAACCAAAAAGAGAAAAAAGATTGAAAACAAATGAAGAGAATCTCAGAGAACTCTGGGACAACGTGGAATGCACCAACATCTGTATTATGGGGTGCCAGAAGGAGAAGAGAGAGAGAAGGGGACAGAAAAAATATTCCAAGAGATAATAGCCGAAAACTTCCCTCACATGGGAAAGGAACCACTCACTCAAATCCAGGAAGCACAACAATTACCATATAAAATAAACCCAAGGAGGAATACACCGAGACACATATTCATCAAACTGACCAAAATTAAAGACAAAGAGAAAATCTTGAAAGCAGCTAGGGAAAAGAAACAAGCAACATACAAGGGAACCCCAGTAAGGTTATCGGCAGGTTTTTCAACAGAAACTCTGCAGGCCAGAAGGGAGTGGCATGATATACTTAACGTGATGAAAGGAAAAAACCTCCAACCAAGATGACCTTACCAGCAAGGCTCTCATTCAGATTTGAAGGAGACATCAAAACCTTCACAGATAAGCAAAAGTTGAGAGAATTCGGCAACACTAAACCAGCCTTACAACAAATACTAAAGGAACATCTCTAGGCAGAAAAGAAAAGACAGCAACAGAAAACAAAAATTCCACAAATGACAAGGCTCACCAGTAAAGGTATATATACAGTAAAGATACAAAATCATCCATGCACAATTATACCACCACAATCAGAAATCATGAGAAGAGGTGGGTACAAATGCAGGACACTGGAGATGAACTTGCAATTAAGAGAACAACAACTTAAAACAATCTCATATACATAGAGACACTTACATCAAAACTTCAGAATAACTGCAAGCCAAAAATCTACAATTTATACACAAAAAAAGAAAAATCAACTCAAATACAACACTAAAGATAGTCATCAAACCAGAAGAGGAGAGAATAAGAGAAGAAGGAAATTAAAAAGAGCAGCAAAAACAAATCCAAAGCAATTAATAAAATGTCAATAAGAATGTACATATCAATAATTACCTTAAATGTGAATGGACTAAACGCCCCAACCAAAAGACATAGACTGGCTGAATGGATACAAAAACAAGACCCATATATATGCTGTCTTCAAGACACCCACTTCACTTCTAGGGACACATACAAATTGAAAGTGACAGGATGGAAGAAAATATTCCATGCAAACGGGAATCAAAAGAAAGCTGGAGTAGAAATACTCATATCAGATGAAATAGACTTTAAAATGAAGACTATTATTTTAAGGGACAAAGAAGGTCATTACATAATGATCAAAGGGTCAATCCAAGAAGAATACATAACAATTTTAAATATCTATGCACCCAACACAGGTTCACCACAATATATAAGGCAACTGGTAACAACCTTAAAAGAACAAATCAACAATAACACAGTCATAGTGGGGGACTTTAACACCCCACTTACTGCAATGGACAGATCAACCAGACAGAAAATCAATAAGGAAACACAGGCTCTGAATGAAGCATTAAACCAGATGGACTTAATACATATTTATAGGACATTCCATCCAAAAGCAACAGAATACACATTCTTCTCAAGTGCACATGGAACATTCTCTAAGATTGATCACATCCTGGGCTACAAATCAAACCTCAGTAACTTTAAGAAAACTAAAATCATACCAAAGCATCTTTTCTGACCACAATGTTATATGACTGGAAATCAACAAGAAAAAATCTGCAAAAAACACAAATATGTGGAGACTAAACAACATGCTATTAAACAACCAATGGATCACTGAAGAAATTAAACAGGAAATTAAAAAATACCTACAAGCAAATGACACCAAAGATACGACACTCCAACACCTATGGGATGCAGCAAAAGCCATCCTAAGAGGAAAGCTTATAACAATACAAAGCCCTATGTCAGGAAACAAGAAAAAGCTCAAATAAACAAGCTAACATTACATCTAAAGCAGCTCAAGAGAGAAGAACAGACAAGACCTAAAGTTAGTAGGAGGAAAGAAATCATAAAGATCAGAGCAGAAATCAATGAAATAGAAACAAAGAAAACAATAGAAAAAATCAATGAAACGAAAAGCTGGTTCTTTGAAAAGATCAACAAAATTGATAAACCCCTAGCCAGACTTATCAAGCAAAAAAGAGACAGGACTCAAATTAATAAAATTAGAAATGAAAAAGGAGAAGTAACAATGGATATCACAGAAATACAAAGGATCATAAGAGACTACTATATGCAACCACATGCCAATAAAATGGAAAACCTAGAAGAAATGGACAAAGTCTTAGAAAAGTACAATCTTCCAAGACTAAACCAAGACGAAATAGAAAAGATGAATGGACCCATCACAAGAACTGAAATTGAAACTGTAATTAAAAACCTTCCAACAAACAAAAGTCCAGGACCAGATGGCATCACAGGCGAATTCTATCAAACACTTAGAGAAGAGCTGACACCTCTCCTTCTGAAACGATTTCAAAAAATTGCAGAGGAAGGGATACTCCCAAACTCATTCTATGAGGCCACCATCACCCTGATACCAAAACCAGACAAAGATACCACAAAAAAAGAAAATTACCGGCCAATTTCACTGATGAACATCAATGCAAAAATCCTCAACAAAATACTAGCAAACCGCATCCAACAATACATTAAAAGGACTGTACATCATGATCAAGTGGGATTTATCCCAGGGTTCTTCAATATCTACAAATCCATCAATGTGATACACCACATTAGCAAACTGAAGAATAAAAACCATATGATCCTCTCAACAGATGCGGAAAAAGCCTTTGACAAATCCAACACCCATTTCTGATAAAAACCGTTCAGAAAGCGGGCATAATGGGAACCTACCTCAACATGATAAAGGCCATATATGACAAACCCACAGCACACATCATTCTCAATGGTGAAAAGCTGAAAGAATTCCTGCTGAGATCAGGAAAAAGACAAGGATGTCCGCTCTCGCCACTACTCTTCAACATAGCTTTCGAAGTCCTAGCCATGGCAATCAGAGAAGTAAAAGAAATAAAAGGAATCCAAGTTGGAAAGGAAGAAGTAAAACTATCACTCTTTTTGCAGATGACACGATACTATACCGAGAGAATCCTAGACTCTACCAGAAAACTGTTAGAGCTCATCCACGAACTTGGCAAAGTCGCAGGATGCAAAATTAATACACAGAAATCGACAGCGTTTCTATACACTGCAATGAAAGACCAGAAAGAGAAATTAGGTAAGCAATCCCGTTTACCATTACATCCAAAAGAATAAAATTCCTAGGAGTAATCCTACCTAAAGAGACAAAAGACCTGTATTCTGAAAACTATAAGACACTGATAAAAGAAATCCAAGATGCCGCAAATAGATGGAAAGATATACCATGCTTGTGGATTGGAAGAGTTAATATTATCAAAATGACTATACTGCCTGAGGTAGTCTACAGACTCAATGCAACCCCGATCAAAATACCAAGGCCATTTTTCACAGAACTCAAAGAAAATATTTTTAAGTGCGTTTGGAAGCACAAAAGACCCAGAATAGCCAAAGACATCCTGAAAAAGAAAAATGGAGCTGGAGGAATCAGGCTCCCCGACTTCAGACTCTACTACAAAGCAACAATCATCAAAACCATATAGTACTGGCACAAAGACAGAAATTCAGATCAGTGCAACAGGATAGAAAGCCCAGAATTAAGCCCACGCACCTACAGCCAACTCATATGACAAAGGAGGCAAGAATATACAATGGAGAAAGGACAGCTTGTTCAATAAGTGGTGCTGGGAAAACTGGACAGCCACATGGAAAAGAATGAAATGAGAACACTCCCTAACACCATGCACAAAAATAAACTACAAATGGATTCAAGACCTAGATATAAGACAAGACACTATCAAACTCTTAGAGGAAAACATAGGCCAAACCCTCTCTGACATAAATGACAGCAACATCTTCTCAGATCCACCTCTTAGAGTATTGATGGCAAAATCAAAAATAAACAAATGGGACCTAATCAAACTTAAAAGTTTCTGCACAGCAAAGGAAACCCTAAACAAAACAAAAAGACAACACACAGAATGGGAGAAAATCTTTGCAAGTGATTTGACTGACAAGAGATTCATCTCCAAAATTTATAAACATCTTCTGCAGCTCCATACCAAAAAAACAAACAACCCCATCAAAAAAAGGGCAGAAGATCTAAACAGACAGTTCTCCAAAGAAGACATACAGATGAATGAGAAACACATGCAAAGATGTTCAACATCACTCATTATTAGAGAAATGCAGATCAAAACCACTATGAGGTACCACCTTACACCAGCCAGAATGGCCATCATCCAAAAGTCTACAAACAATAAGTGCTGGAGAGGGTGTGGAGAAAAAGGAACCCTAGTACACTGTTGGTGGGATTGTAAATGGGTACAACCACTGTGGAAAGCAGTATGGAGATTCCTCAGAAAACTAAACATAGAACTACCATTTGACTCAGCAGTCCCTCTCCCGGGCACCTATCCAGAGAAAACCATGACTCGCAAAGACACACGTACTCCAATGTTCATTATAGCACTATTTGCAATAGCCAAGACATGGAAACAACCTAAATGCCCATCAATAGAGGAGTGGATCAAGAAGAAGTGGTACATATACACAATGGAATATTACTCAGCCATTAAAAGGAAGGAAATATCGGCATTTTTAGCAACATGGATGGACCTAGAAATTATCATGCTAAGTGAAGTCAGCAGTACAATGAGACACCAACATCAAATGCTTTCACTGACATGTGGAATCTGAAAAAAGGACAGACTGAACTTCTTTGCTGACTCACAGATATTGAAAAATTTATGGTCTCCAGAGGAGACAGTTTGTGGGGTAGGGGGATGTGCTTGGTTTATGGGATGGAAATCCTGTGAAATTGGATTGTTATGATCATTATACAACTATAGGTGTGATAAATTCATTTGAGTAATAAAAAATAATTTAAAACATTATAAAATAATAATAATAATAGAAAAAACGAAAGATCATTTTGTTGTGGTTTCCTCTTCCACCTTTTACTGCCGGTGTTAACAAGACATAAATCCTTCATGGAAAGCTTTGAGAAGGGTCATGTCCTGCAAAACAGGGGAGGCTGATGCACCAGAGTTTTTACAGGCATTCTCTCCTGTGGTTTTGGATACTAAGAATGTTTACATGATAACAGGTTCTTAGAAGTTCATCCATCTTCTCCTTTGGGCGCTAACCCACCTGAAGTTCCTGTATTCAGCTTGTGACATCAGGATAGTCTCCAAAGAAACTGATTATGATTTCAAAAACTCAGAATGAGGACCACAGGTGAACAGGAGCTAATGTGCTCCTATGTAGGCAAAGCTCCCATGCTCATTTCAACAGTCCTAGTAAACAGGCAAACAAGAGTACTAAGCATTATAAACACACACACACACACACACACACACAGAGCTGGGAGTGATGGGTGGGGGTGAGGGTGATGGAAGACAGAGTTTGAGTTAATCATGATTCAACAGAGTGGTTTTCCAAACCATCTTCAACGCTTCAAGGCTCATAAAGCTCCTAAAACAATGAGAGGACATCTCATTCTACCTTCAATCATGATAATACCAAACCCTACTTTTGGCTTTCTCTAGCTTTGGTAGAATGTAACTTTTAAACCAAGTGCATACAATTGTAGGGTCTTCTGATGAAAAACAGGCCAAACTGCCAGAAGAATTGGATTTTTTTTTCAATATTTGGGCATTGAGGGAGCATACCAACCTCTCTAAAAACCAAAACACACCAATGACCATGTACTTGTGCCTTCGTGTATAACATCCCCCTAAATATTAACATATTTTATTCAATTCAACAAATATTCCTTGGATACCTACTCCTGAAAGGCATTCTGCAAGGCTCTTTAGGGAGCACCCAGGTAAGTTGTAGAAAACACTCTCATAGCCCATTATATTACCATGATACCTGCCACTTCAGTAAAACACTCTGAGCTTCAAGAGTACTGAAGGAGAAAGCGGATGATGATGATGATAACAGGTAATACATCTATATCTATATTCATATATTTTGAATTTAATTTTGCGTTATAGCTAATTCTGTAGGTTCTGTTTTCATCTCTTAATTTTGAAGGTTCCACTTTGGGATAAGGAAATTGAAACACAGAGAGATTTAATAACCTGACCAAGGACACAAAGAGGAACTGTCAGCGCTGGCATCCAGACCCAATCCTCATTCTCTGCTCAGAAGTTATAATCCAGAGAGTGACTACAAAGCCTGAAAACACAGGCAATATTATCTTATCACATATCTCAATATAATATCAATGAACCACTTATTATTATTTACTTGTAACCGTGGACGAGGAGGGGGGAAAGAAGCGGGGAGGGGGAGAGGGAGAGGCAGATAGAGAGAGAGAGGGAGAGAGAGAGAGAGAGAGAGTGTGTGTGTGTGTGTGTGTGTGTGTGTGTGTGTGTGTTCGTGTATGGGGGCAGGTATCATAATAAGTTAAGTGCTATGAGTAAAGAAAAATAGCCAGGCTTTCCACCTCAGGACAACTTTATGAAAGAGATACCATTTGAAATAGACCTTCACAACAGCTGAGGTTTTAATAGTCATAACAGAAGGAAGTAATCCAGATGAGGAGAGAACATAGCCAGTCAACAGGGAAAGTATATTTGATCTCAACCCCTCCAGAAACCCCTAACACGACAGTATAGGGATTTCTTTTGCGAAAGACATTGAGAGAGGAGACAATGACAACTAATGTTTGAAAGCTGGAAAGCAGATAAGCAGTTGAGCAGACCTTTAAAACAGGCATGGGAATGCTGAGCACTGACCCTACTAATACTGCAGAATCCTCAAAAGATTCAGCAAAGGGTACCACTAGATCCCTCTGGAACTGGGGATGAGGGGGGATTAAAGGAAAGAAGGACAGGAAAAGCTATTTGATAGATGCTTATGTTTTTATTTTTTGACATGTATTAAAATCCTTAATTTTTTCCCACACTTCATGATGCTGTGAGGCTTACCTGCCCCAATGAGTGAGAAGACTGGAGGGATTTTCTCTGAAGAAGGTACAACAGAAGGTCTCTGGATTAGAGGATGTCATCATAGCTGAGGGCATGGGAACTGTGCCAAAAGAACCATATGTACACTGATGCTCAGACCCCCATCCTTCATCTCCCACTGGATCCCAAAATGCTAGCAGCCAAACTCTCATCTTCCGTGAAGATCAGAAAATCATCTCCAGGGAATCTGATCAGCTCAAGAAGAAAAGTGTACAGACACTGACTTCAGGCTTTTCCCAAGAAACAGGCAAAATTACTGCGAAGCTCAAAAGTGGGTAAGCCACACCTATATGCCCAGAATTTCTGTCATCTGTTTAGTTCCCCAGTCTTCTTCTTCTTTTTTTTTTTGTCTTTTCTAGGGCCGCACCCACGTCATATAGGCTAGGGGTCCAATCAGAGCTGTAGCTGCTGGCCCATGCCAGAGCCACAGCAACACGGGATCCGAGCCACTTCTGCGGCCTACACCACAGCTCACAGCAATGCCAGATCCTTAACTCACTGAACGAGGCCAGGGATCGAACCCACAACCTCATGATTCCTAGCTGGATTCGTTAACCACTGAGCCACAACAGGAACTCCCCTAGTTCCCCAGTCTTAAGCATGACTATACATGCAAGAATTACCAGATATTTAGGGCAAGCTTCTAATATGAAAGGTGGACACCAAGACACACACACAAAAAAATACACACACACAGGAGAATCTTACGAAAAAAATCGATAATATCCTCACAGTGTATTCATGAACCAAAACAAGAAAGTCATAAAAAAGTGAACATTTAGAAAATAAGAGCTCTTGGAAATTACAAATATATAATTGGAAAATTTTAAAACTCAAAGTAAAGGTTTGAGTATAAATCTGAAGAAATCTTTCAGAAAATAGAGCACAAAAACAAAAAAAAAGAGTTGGAAAACAAACAAAAAGACAACCACAGGCCAAATCAGGGAATTGATCATGTCAATAATGAGAATTTTAGAAAGTGAGAAGAAAAAAATAGAAACAAAATAATCAAGATAAAAAGCCAACATTTTATAATAACTATAAAATTGTGAATCACTGTTATATACCTGAAACTTATATAATACTGTACATCAACTCTACCTCAATAAGAAGATTTAACTGGTATAATAAAGTTTTAAATCTGTATGAAGAAGAAATATATTTCAAAGGAAAAAAAGTCCTTAACTACTGGATGTAAGTTGTTAGGCTAAAAGGTTCACTAGGTACCTAGCACATAGGGTGAAAATACAGCCACATCACTAGAAAATTTCAGAACACCAGGGACAGGAAGTAGAACCTACAAGCTTCCAACAAGTCAGTTTAGAGGGATGTTAAAGGGGTATTCCCAGGATAACAGCTGAACACTAGACATAGAGGCAACCAGGCCAGATAGGAGCAGTCTAACTCAAGAAAAAATACCTATTAAGAGCTTTCATCACCGACACCCCCAATACCTCCATACTATCCTTGTAACCCAGGGACAGAGTGCCTGGGCACATGTGCCCTAGATTCTTATTAGTACTTGGCTTGTCTTTATTTTGTGCAGGTCGAGTTTCTGTTCGCCATGCCCTGTTGCCTGCATCACCCTAGAAGACCTGCTTCTGAGAGCTGGAGGTGAGAGGGAACACAAAGAGCATCCATTCCCGAATTAGACTGCTCAGGTCATAATAAAATGCCACAGACCGTGAGGCTTACCAGCAGAAACGTGTCTTCTCACATTTCTGGAGGCTGGATGCACAAGATCCAGGTGTCAGCGAGTCTGGTTTCTCCTGGGGCCCCTCCCCTTGGCTTGAGGGTGTCTGCCTCCTCACTGTGTCCTCACATGGCCCCTTCTCTGTGCATGCATATCCCTAGTGTCTCTGTGTCTACATTTTCTCTTATAAGAATACCAGTCAGAATGGAGTAGGGCCTCCCCAAAAGGCCTCATTTTAACTTAATCACCTTTTAAAAGGCCCTATCTCCAAATACATCTGCTGAAGTCCTGGGGGTTAGGGCTTCAACACATGAACTGGGTGGGGGTGGGGGATATAATTCAGCCTGTAAAACCTTCCTCTGACCATATTTCTGACTGCACAACAGCCCTGTCAGATACCCTGTCCACTAACTTCCCCCTATAAGGGGCTCAAACCAGACATGACTGAGAAACTATCTTCTTCTGCTCCCCTGTCAGAGACTGGTAATCCTGCCGTACCCCTTCCTGGGTATGTCTGCATGTGCCTATGTGCAGGCACATGCTTTCAGGAACACAGGTACAGCTGAAAGAACCACCAAAATGGAAAGAAACAGCAGGAGCATAAGGAAAGTAGAAGTCGGACTGACAGTTTCATGTAAAAGAGCAGAAGATAAGATAAAACTTAAAGGCCTTCCGTGGGTTTCTATTTCTTGACTTTCATGGAGGGTACACAGTTGTTTATCAATCTTTAAGCTGTAATATACCTTTTATACATTAAATTAAAAGTTAAAAGTGATAAGATAGTAGGTTTGAAGGCTCAGGAGTGTGGAGCACTGCAAGAACAATGAGGACTTCTTGTTACTATGAACATAGGGAATGAGTTAAAGAACATGTGTGAAGAAAGTTGGAAAACTAAGCCAAAGTTTTAGTGTGCAAGTGTTTGAATCTTAACATGAGGAACAATGCCTGCAGGCAGTCTGCAAAGCCACTGATTGCTTCTGAACAAGGCGAGAGATATAACTGGACTTGTGTTTCCATAAGATGTATCTGGTAGCAGCGTCTAGGCTGGAGAAAGTTGCCATCTGTTTGAAGCCTTTGTCCTGGTGAAGTTGGGTCAAACTCCATGCAGCCAACTATGCCAACGGAGTCAGGCCCTTTCCTTACCTCTCCTCACCATCCGTTCCACTGTAAATGGTCCTGCATGTTATGTGGGAGGATCCCATGCCCACGTGTTAAGGCCAAGGACCAATGGAAGGGGGTGCTGGTGCCAATGCTTGTGGATGGCGTTGGTAGGTCTTTGCAAATGGGGGCTAGCAGGCAGACTTGGGAAGAATGCAGGAGAGCCCTTCTGTAGTTACACAGGTCATGGCTTTTCCCAGCTGCCCAAAGGACCCACCTGGCAGTGACTTGGCTATGATCTTTGCTATGGCTAAGCCTGATAAATCTCATAACATCAAGAGCAGTCATCTAGTGAGCTCCCTAACTTACTACAGGCTTAACATGGGCTGTCTCACTATGTCTGCTTTTCCCAATGAGCTATTAAGCAGGCGCTAACACACCTAATTTTATATTCGGGAAAACTAAAGGGGGGAATTAAGCCATTTACCTGGATTCACACAATTTTACATGATGGATTCAGGAGTTAGACGCCCTTCTGCCTGACTCCAAAGCCCATAGTTTTCCTACTATGTCATGTTACACAAGAACTTTTAACCTTCCACTTACCATTTTCAGCCACTGCCTCTTCACATCATGGAGTCAGCTAATAGTTCATTCTTTGCACCAAACCCAGGTACAGCATGCCTGAGCGATGGCCAACCCCACCGCCTGTCACCCATCAGTGTTGGTGGCTCACTCCATTGTGCTGGGCAGCTCTGACGAAAAGCCCACTGTTGAGCTGGGGTCTACCCTCTGTGCCATCATTTACTGGCCTTTGCTCTGTGCCCAAGAACAAGTCAGGGCTGGGCACCCATTTCCCTGTGATATCCTCAGGCACTTCGAGGCAGGCACCACCTTCAATGTGCTTGGGCTTCCTTCCTCCCTGCTCTGCACCCCTCTTTGCTCAGAGATGCATCCTCTGGAGGTCCTCCTACTTGTCAGTGACCCTCTGAATATATCATGGGAAGGACAGCACACAGCACTGCAGGTGTAAGCTGGCCACATGCCGGATACCATGAATTGCTAGTTAAGTCTCTGTGGATGTATTCTGTCCCTCACCAGATTCTAAAGAACAGTGAACGCAACTAGTTCCCCTTTTTCTCTCAGACGCCTTGCAAACAGAAGGTGCACAGTGGTGTTTCTTGATCCTCTGATGCATTTGTTCAGTGATATTCTTTTCTCATCATTCCTTTGGGCCCTTCGTATGCTCTCTGTTTTCTAGAAATCTCAAGAGTTGAGATCAGTATGGTAGAGCTGCTCCTTACAAGCCACATACATCTTGGGACCCCTTTGAGGCAGTGATAAATGTGACAAGGTCTATGAAATACTTGTCAATAATGGACATAAAATTATTTTATGTTAGTGTTCTTCGTACTTCAAAGATAATCTCTCTGGAACACACTGTCTAAAATGCCGATGAGAATCAAATATCTTTTGTATTCATTATGTGTTGCTGTATCACAAATTATTCCAAAATTTAGTGGCTTAAAATACCACTAATTATTTTTCGGGGCATCCCTCAGTTCCCTCCAGTTTCAGGTGTGGCTTGGCTGAGCAGTTCTAGCTCAGAGTCCCTCTTGAGGTCTTATCAGAGATCAGCTTCAGCCACCATCAGCTTAACTGGGGCTGGAGGATTTTATTCCAAGTAACTCACTTGCATGGCTGGCGAGTAGTGCTGGATACTAGCATATGGCCTCCACTCCTCTCCCCATGGTCTTCTCCACAGAGCTGGGTGGATATCTTCACAGCAAGGCACCCGCTCCCCCCAGAGCAAGTGCTGCAAGACACTGAGACACAAGCTGCAGTATGTACATGGACTTGTCTAAGCTTTGAAAGTCACACACTGTCACTTTTGCTGGGTTCTACTGGTCACACAGCCCAGCCCTGATGCAAAGTCAGGGGAGAGGTTACAAAGATCAATGAAGATCTCCCGGGAGGCTTTGCTGGGGATTTTCCACGCAGACCTTGGCTCCAATTCCTATTGTGAGGCAGTGTATTCTCCTCACCCAGGCCTACGAATTAGTTGGAAGAGTACAGGCCACTTAAATTCACGAGGTTTTGTGCTCATAATAAGATCCACCAAAAAGTCCATAGTTCATTCATTTCTTTCACTAAATACTTATGGAGCACTTCATAGTTGCAAGGCACATTTCTTGGTGCTTGGAATGTATCAGAGAGCAAAACTAAACAACAGGCAGACATTCATTCATTATATATCTTCTTTCTAGACTTTGAAAAGGAAAGACTGACATCTTCTGATTTCTGGGCTTGAAAATCATTCTGCTAATTCTAGAACCTGGCCTTCATACGTGTGAAATCAAACAGCGATAACCACCACCATTATTAAATCAATAACATTTGTAGAACATTTTGTATGTGCCATATGTGTGCTCAACAGTTTATCATTGATACTCCTAACAACTCTATGAAATAAGTACTATTATCATCAGCATTTTGTTTGCAAATGAGAAACCTGAAGCTTAGGTAAATAACTTGTCCGAAGTCATACAGTTAGTGCAAGGAAAATCTGGGACTCAACCTAAAACTCTTACATCAAAATCTGAGTTCTTAAGGTGGATGAATCATTCCCTAGAAGATGTTGAAACTCAAAAGCCTCCAGAGACCAGGTAAGTGATTTAAGGGGAGAGTGCTAATGGGACAGTAAGGAATAGTGAAGACATTGGTGAGCCATCAACTCATGTCTTCCTCAAGGCATGAAAGTTCACATGTGTCTTTCTAAAACACAGTACTGGCCAGATAAAATACATTCCAGGGCCAGATTCAGCCAGCAAGACCCAGGTTCAAAGTTTAGATATCATACGTTAATTTCAATTAATTTCTCAATGACAAGAATCTTTAACAATCTCATACAGTGTGGTTTTCATCCAAAGTTGGTATTCAAAATATTGGCTTCTCAGAGTTCCCGTTGTGGTTCAGTGGTTAACGAATCCGACTAGAAACCATGAGGTTGCAGGTTCAATCCCTGGCCTCGATCAGTGGGTTAAGAATCTGGCGTTGCCGTGAGCTGTGGTGTAGGTCACAGATGCAGCTCGGATCCTGCGTTGCTGTCCGCTGTGGCATAGGCCAGCAGCTGTAGCTCCGATTGGACCACTAGTCTGAGACCCTCCATATGCCATGGGTGTGGCCCTAGAAAAGGCAAAAAAGACAAAAAATAAAATAAAATATCAGTTTCTCAGGATGAATATGACAATGGAGGAAAGAAAATGGCTACAACTTCATTCTTCACTTATTCAACAAATATTTATTGAGAGGCTTCTACATGCTAAGCTCTGTGGTTAAAGCAAATAACGTAACAGATGTTATTCCTGCCTTCTTGGAACTTAGGTCTAGTTAGCAAGTGTCACATCAGTAATCAAGAGGGGACACACAATGTTTCTCAAAACTTATTTCAATAGCTTGCAAAACCCAAATGTTTCAAAGAAAAGACTGGGAAGTACCTTGCCTTCCTTAAACCATAAGATGCAAGATGACAGCACACTAGCTGAGCAGATATGCCTGGTTTGGTCAGCACAGTTATTTATAAGGCTTTTTGGAAATGTCTTCAGAAGGGCTTGCACTCTGCCATTGGACACAGATGCTACCATTATTTACTGGACGTCACCTGTCCTGCTTCAAACATTTATACTGTCTAATGGCTCCTGAATGTGTCTGTATTCAAAGTCCCCTTTCTCAACACAGAATCCCTATTGCTCTGAAGTCCTATTGGCATCTCAGAAAGAAAAAAAAACTTAAAAAAAATTAGGTGATTTAAATATGTCAGGTGGAGATAAAGCCTGGGCAGTGACTGGGAAGAACATGCTAAAACAGGAAAATAGCAAAGACTCCAAGAATCTCTGCGGGATAGTAGGAACTAAAAATGTTGTCATGGGAAAATGACTTGGGAGACAAACCCATAGGCGATAAAATGACATCCACGCCACCCTGGAGTGCAGCTAAAACAGAACTCCTTAAGAGTTAAGGATTAAAATTGTCAGATATAATACAGTATTTCCAGTTAAATATGAATTTCAGATAAACAACACATTTTTTAACATAAATATTCCCCAAGAATTGCACAGGCCATACCTATATTTAAAATTACTTGGTATTTATCTGGAATTCAAATTTAATTAGATGTTACAATTTTTATTTGCTAAATCTGGCAACGCTGCTCAAGGGAAAAGTAGCCACTAGCTTAGTGGCAACTCAAAGATTTTATCTTTTCTAATGTGAAGAAGAGGAATTAGTGGACATCTCCTGTGTTTCGATGTTCCACTCAGGGTCCTGTTTCGGATTGTAAAGGCCATGGAATGCTGCAACCATCAGAAATGCAGGGAGGCTGACGTTCACCTGTTTGAAAACAAAATCAACAGCTTTGGGCCTGGAAGGGGACCTTATAAGCTACTAGTTCGAATCTTACAGAAATAACCAAAGTAGTGGCTTCATTATAACCAGATCAAAAATATCACTGCATGGGGGTTGGGGGGTTGGACATTGGCCCCTGGACTGTATCTTGCTCCTGGACAAAGAAGAAATATTCAGAGGCTGGCTCTACAGAATATCAAGCCAACTATCAGAAGAAGAAAACTGTCAGCAAGCTTTCATTTTCAGCCTAATGTTTGCTATACTTTCCTTTAGCTGCTTCAAAAAAATAAAAATAAAGCATTCTGTTTGTGATTAAATCTTACTATAAAAGTATTTCTAATTCCACAGAAATGTATGCATCTTCAGAGCACGCAGTCTTGATCATTTCTTAGACCAAGGTTTCCTCCCCACTGGAATGAGGATCACTGCTGCACTTTAAAATTAATTTGGGATTCTTTGAAGAGAATTCTCACTATGGTGATCCATCATCCTCAAGGGCTTTCATAAACAAATGGGAGTATCACCGTGCAAAGGTTTCTTTCCTGAACATAGTGATATTTGAGCTGCAACAGTTTGAAAAAAAATCAGATTTTTCTCCACAGGAAATTCCAACAGGAAAGAATAAAGGTTGTAGAGAATTTTCAGGGCTGATTTTTTTCCATTTCCTATATAGAAAGAGGAAACATATAGGACAAAAGGCGCTGTGTATCTTTAATTTCTCTTCTTTACTGATTGCTTTTGCCCTGAAGCTCATTTGCATTTTTATATGGATGTGTTTGGCGTGCACAGAGCTGTGTGTGCAGGTATGTGTGGGAACCTATGTATGTGTGTGCATAAATGGGTGTGTGATGAATACATTTGGTTCTATCATTTTGTTTGATATTGAAATTCACTCCTTTGCACCCTAGTTCTTTTGGTATTCAGGGAAACACAAACAAATATAAATATTATCATACTTGGATTTTGTGATGGTTAATCAATCCATATGTATCAACTTGGTTAGGCCACAGTACCTAGACATTTGGTCAAACATATGTTAGAGGTCACTGTGACGGTATTTTTTTAGATGAGGTAAACATTTAAATCAGGAGACCTTGAATAAAGCAGATTACACTATAGAATATGGGTAGGCCTTGTCCAATCAGTTGAAGACCTTAAAAGAAACAGACTAAGGTCCTCTGAGGAGGAGAGCATTTTTCCAGCAGACTGCCCTCGCATGCGGGTTTCAAACATCATTCCTCCCCTGGGCTCGAACCTACTGGTCTGCCCTGCAGATTTCAGACTTGCCAGCCTCCATAACCATGTGAGCCATCTCTCAAAATAAATCTCTTAATAAATCTCCAGTTAAATACACATACACACACCCACACACCTTTTACTCAAAATTTTATCCAATAAGATGCCCCAATTGTTTTTTGTTTTTTATCTTATTCTATTTTTTTTAACACTGTAATCAGCTCCTGAAATCCTTTTGGAAACTTCTCTGAGTTTTATATAGCTTTTTGGGTTGTCATGACTTAAAGTATGCATGTAGAAGCCCATCTTTACACTCAGCCTTAGCCAGAGAGCTCAAGGAACTGAACAGGTTACCTCCTTCGTTTTTCTGCCACTTCACGCAGAAGGGTGAATTCACCTACTAACATGCCTAGAAGGCAGCCTGGAGCTTGGGTTTTAGCATCAGAGACAGGACGGGGAGTTTATTTGAAAAGTTATCCAAGAGGCCAGTGCTGCTCCTCTCCCTGTCTGTGTGAAATTTCTGCACAGCAGCAGTCTTCATGGGAGCCTCTGTATGAGGGAGAGGAGCAGCAGGCTGGATTCCAAGCTCTCCAGAAACTTCAGGGTCATGAATCAGAATTCAGTTCTCAGTGCTGAACTGAAGACCCTCCATGAGAACCATGGAGCCAGGCTGCGAGATGAATGTGAGTGTGTGAACACATTCCCTGCTAACCAGATGGCATTAAACAGCTATGCTCAGTTTCAAGGGAACGTGGAATCACGTGTGTCCTGGGTGTATTAAAAATCCGCCAGTGAGGTTGGCCCAAATGCTCACATTCTGCTTTCCTAGGCATGGGTATCAAAGTTAGAGCAGGCCCCTCGACACCATAATCCATTATCAAAAACTGAAAGCAGCTGGTTAGACTTCTAAACTTTCTACACAGAGAAACGCATCTGGTCCCAGTTTGCCGAAAAGAAATCAGTTTCGTCCTTTCTCACAGCCCAGCAACAGAAAGCACTGGAGCAGCCCAGTTCTCCAAGTAAAGGAACATCATGCTGGTCTTAAGCCTTCATTCATGCTGAGGAATTTGTTGCCCATCCCCACTGCCAACGCCATTCTACCTCCAGCTTGAGGGCCCCAGCTAAGCAGGGACTCTGAAACCCCACCAGTTCAGAATGAGGAGGCTGGGAATTAGCACAGCAGCTCCAGCCTCTCAGAGAACTCTTTGCACAGATCATGTATACAAAGGGGGAAAATCATTTATAATGGATTGTCTCAGAACTGGTTTTTTAGGATTGTGCAAAGTTAAAGTATCGACTAACTTTCCGTTAATTTCAAAGGCAGGGCTCAACTGTAATTTATCCCTTTGATTCCACTGCCCATCAGCAGTTGTGGCCACTTTCTGCCTGGCTATGGAGAACAGTTAAATGATGATGTCCTTACCCCCCTTTGACCTCTCTTCCAGCCTATTTCAGCAATCTCACCCAGGCACTTCCTGTCTCCCCAGCTCCACTGTCTGGCACTTATTTCAGACAAGTCAATATGTTTAAATTATATCTGAACTCAAGGTAATTAATCATAAAGCTTTATGCCTTGTAATGTGTTTTTTTTTTTTTAAACTTCTGGTTGGCATTCCACTGAATCACAATTAAAAAGGAAAAGCTATCTGTGATGCATTGCGAATATCACATAAATGCTCCGGCTGGGAATCCTCTCTGGACAAACACAAGGAGCACATTGAAAACCTCTCTGTTCTTTTTAAGGAGCTAAATAAGAAGGTCAAGATGGCATTTCGAGAAATGTTAAGCAGATCAAAGGAAAGACCCATATGAGCTGGCTAGATCCCAGTGTACAGAAACAATCTAATTTGAAAACATGAAAGTCAGGTGATGAGTTGTCCCTTTAATGCATTTTGCAAACACAGCAAATGCTTTGAAGCTCACTGCGTAATTATGCCATGGTACTGTACTGGTTACATGTTACTGAAGATTGATAGGTGCTTGCTTCAAACGAACTGTGGTCTCCTCTGGGTTTAATGGCAGCCTTGTAGCAGATGACCTTGGTATTCAGTTTCATCATGTGTATCTGGTCCAAGGCTAGTATGCATAGCACATAATGGTTCCCAACTCCCTCGAGGGTGGACTGGCATTCAGGCTCCCACCCCTCAGGGAGTATTTCCCCATCTAGGAAGTAGACAACAATTGCTATCCAAGACACTTCAAAGAGGACAAAGAAAAGGTAAACCTAGGGTTCAGATAAATGGAGCTGTAGCTCATTCAGAGATACAATCTTCCAAAAAAGATCATTAATTTGGACACATCTCAGATTTATAAAAATATACACACTATTACATCAATCAAGATTCAGTGTAGGAAATGGAAACTTTAGGTATTTTAAGCAGGAAGAGACTTATTTAACACTGAGAATCAGGTGTTTTCAAAATCACTGGTAGTGCTAAAGGGGCAGGTCCTAGGCTGGGCCTTCTGGAATGACTCCCAGAACCATCTAATGATGGTTAGATGTGGCTACTACAGATTAGTCGCCCATGTCTCTCAAAAGCATCTGAAAGTAAGATTTGTTTTACTTGTCTAAGTGCCATCTTTGTGTGATGTAGGCCTTGATATAACTACCAAAAAAAATCCCTCAAAAAATAAAAATAAAAACCAAATACCCATGCACATTCTCCAAGGGCAATTTTTTTTCAATGATTCTTGCTTTCTGAGATTAAAAGTCTAAGATAAACACACAACTAAAAACACAACAATTATCCAATGTCAAGGACAGACATTATAGAGAGGTTAACAATAAGTATTTTATCTGGGCAGATTACAAAGTAGGATATACACTTTAAATTTCAAAATGGGCCTACATTTTAGTTAAAACACTGTAGTGAGAATTAGTGAACAAAGGTTGGTTTGTCTCAAGCCAATATATTAATGCATCCTTGACCATCTTTTGAAACATGAGGGAGTATGAAATGCATTCTAGGACAGGTGTGGATCAACTATCACCATGATTATTTTTGTTGATAAATTTTTATTAGAACACAGCTACATTTGTTTGTTATAAATGGCTTTTCAGCACCAATGACAGAACTGTATGGCTGCAATAGGAATGGTATAACCCACAAAACCTAAAAAATTTATTACCAGCTCCCTTTAGGGAAAAGCTCCCTGACTTCTGGTTTAGGGTAACAGAGTCACACCTCAGATTCATAGATGCCAATTCTTAGTATCAGTACTGATTGCTACAAATTAGTTGCTCCCATAGCATTCAAACATTGAGTTACAATGCCAAATCATGTTTACACAAGAAAAAAAGCTATTTGGTATTTTCCTACCTGACAATACAGATTTGCTTTTCTATTGTCTTTTGGGCTGAGAAGGAAGCTCTTAAAACTGCTAGCTAGCAAAGAACAGCAGATCCAAAAAAGAAAGAAGCTTTCTAGATGCATAATTGTGTACAATAGAGTTCTACACCTGTATTGTCTAATACACTTGACCTAAATTTTTAATTTTATTTAATTTTAAATAGTCACATTTTTACTACTAGCTATTGTATTAGTGCAGTTGTAAATTATAACCTATGTTCCCCAGGTTGTTTTACCATCACTAACATCTTATTTAAAGATAAATGATCTTAATGTAATTGGTAGGGATCTGGATAGATTCATAAATCAATAAAATATCAAAAATATTTTATCAAAAGGCACTCGAGTAAGTCTTGTAAAGATAATCAACACATGGAAAGTACCCTCTTATTAGCAGCATGTAAAATCTAAACTGTGAAGGCAATGAAATCTGGTAGAGTGAACAGGTAGCCTTTGGCCTCAATGTGGAAAACATTTTTATCCTTTTGACATTCTGGATTCGAGGGCTGTGGATTTCCTTTGCATGAACTGGAGGTCAAGTCTTTAACTTCATTCATAAAGAAATCTTTTCAATCACTGATCCATGCTAAATATTTATACTTACTACCAACATTTACTTTCTGGCTCATATCATATTTATTAGTTAGGTTTTGGTTCTCCTCTTAATTTAAATGCTATTTTTCCCATTTGGATAGTTGATAATTTGGGGGAAGTTACTACAAATCTGTTTTTCAACATTGACTATTATCCCAACAGAAAAATTATATCTGAGTTTGAACAGATAATTCATTTTTTTCTATTGTATTTATTTGGATGTAAAAGAAACAGATTGGAAACTCCCAACACACCCACTCATGACCAACTCAAAGGAATATGAGGAGTGGCAATTCAGATGCCAACTTCCTTGCCCCAGATGCAATGTCTGTCAAACATACAGGATACAGCTGGACATCGTGGCTGTGCAGCTGCCCCTTGGACCCTGTGTGGCAAGGAATGTCAGCTTGAATCTGAGACAGAGTCAAAGAAAGGATAAATGGAAGAAGTCTTGAGATACCTTCTATGCTCACCTCTATCTTTTACCTTTGTCAAATCTCAAAAGGTATAATATGCTCCAGAGCCATAACTAGGTGACAAAATGCCAAAATGCCATGTTTGGGAAGTAAACAACAAAAAGTTGCCCCTGTGGCATTGAATAAGTTCTGTGGCTCTGTGCAATTTAAGGCCATTTTTTCTAAGAAAAAGAATGAATTTGGTTCTGTTTGATTATGTCTGATATCCTTTCTTTTTCCATGAAGGGACACTGACAAGGTGAACTAGATTGTACTTAGCAGTGTTAAATGATACATTTTCCCAAACATCAGTTGGTGATCACTGTGGTGGTGTCCTCCCAGGACAAGGACTTCTCAAGGGAATCTCCTGTATTTAAGTCTAAAAACAATAGAGAGTGACCTGAATATGGTGGAATAGGATTCAAGCTCACCACCTCTCAAAAAACACCAAAATCACAGCTGCTGAACAACAATCAACAAAAAATACTGGAACATATCAAAAGAGTTATTCTACATCCAAAGACAAAGACACCATAATGAGATCACAGGAGGGACACTTGCACAATGCAATCAAATCACATACCTGCCAGGTGGGTGACTCACAAACTGGAAAATAATTATGTCACAGAGGTTCTCCCTCTGTGATAGGGGTGATAATTCTGAGCACTACAACAGGCTCCCCAGCCTGAGAGTCTGGTATCAGGAGGAGGAATTCCCAGCACATTTGGCTTTAAAGGTCAGCAAGATTTGAGTACAGGAGCTCCACAGTACTAGGGAAAACAGAGACTCCACTCTTGAAGGGTACATACAAGGTTTCATGTGCACTGGGACCTAAGGCAAAATAGTGACTCCATGAGAGCTTGGACCAGACCTACAGGCAGGTCTTTGAGGGTCTCCTGGGTAGGTGTGGGTCAGCTGTGTCTCACTGTGGGGACAAGGACACTGGTGGCAGAAGCCCTGGGGAATGTTCATCTGCTTGCACTCCCCTGGAGGTTGCCACCTTTAGCATCACGAACTGGCCCCAACCAATAGCCTGCAGGCTCCAGTGCTGGGATGCCCAAGGCCAAACAACCAATGGGGCTGGAACACAGCTTCACTTAACAGCAGACAAGCTGCCTAAGATCTTCATGAGCCCACAACCACCTTTGTACACATCCCTTGACATGGCCCTACTCACTAAAGGGACAAGACTCAGTTCCACCCACTAGTGGGCAGGCACCAGTCCTTCCTACCAAGAAACGTGTACAAACCCCTGGACTAGTTTCACTCACCAGAGATCAGACACCAGAAGAAAGAGGAACTATAGTCCTGCAGCCTGCAGAATGGAGACCACAAACACAGGAAGTTAAAGACAAAATAAGACAGCAGTGAAATATTTTCCAGGCAAATGAACAAGATAACCCTAGAAGAACAACTAAGTGAAGTGGAGATAGGCAAGCTACCTGAAAAAGAATTTAGAGTAATGACAGTAAAAGATGGTTCAAGATATTGGAAAAAGAATGGAGGCAGAGACCAAAATGATACAAGAAATATTTTAAAAAGAGCTAAAAGATTTAAAGAAAAAATAGAGTTGAATAATACAATCACTGAAATGAAAAACACACTAGAAGGAATCAATAGCAGAATATATGAGGCAGGAGAACATATAATTGAGTTGCAAAAAAAGAATGGTGGAAGTTACTGCCTTAGAATAGAATAAATAAAAAAGAATGAAAAGAAATAAGTGCAGGCTAAGAGACCTCTAAGACAACATTAGATGAACCAACATCTGCATGACAGGGGTCCCAGAAGAAGAGAGGGAGAGAGGGCCAGAGAAAATATTTAAGAGATAATAGCCAAAAACTTCCCTAATGTGGGAAAGAAAGCACTCATTCAAGTCCAGGAAGTGCAAAGTCTCATATAGGATATACACAGGGAAGAAAAAGGCAAGACACATATTCATCAAACTGAAAAAAAAATTAAAGACAAAAAATATATTAAAACAAACAAGGGAAATGGAACAAATAACATACAAGTGAATCCCCATAAGGTTATCAGCTGATTTTTCAGCAGAAATTCTTCAGGCCAGAAGTGAGTAGCATGATATATCTGAACTGATGAATGAGAAAAACCTAAAACCAATAGTACTCTACCCTACAAGGCTCTTGTTCAGATTTGGTGGAGAAATCAAAAGCTTTATAGACAAGAAAAAAACTAAGAGAATTCATCACCACCAAACCAGCTTTACAACAAATGCTAAAGGAACTTCTCTAGGAAGAAAAGGAAAAGCCACAACTAGAAACAAGAAAATTATGAATGGAAAAGCTCACAAGTAAAGGCAAACATACAGTAAAGGTAACAAACCATCCACAAGCAAATATGGTACCAAAATCAGCAATTGTGAGAAGAGGAGGGTACAAATGCAGGCTATTGGAAATGCATTTGAAATTAAGCGACCAGCAACTTGAAATAATCTTGTGTGTGTGTGTGTGTGTGTGTGTGTGTGTGTGTGTGAGAGAGAGAGAGAACACACACACACATATATACAGCTGTATCAAAACCTCACAGTAACCACAAACCAAGAATCTACAATAGATAAACACATACACACAAAAGAAAAGGGAATCCAACACAACACTAAAGATAGGCATTGAATCACAAGAGAACAAAAGAGGAAAGGAAGAAAAAAGACCTACAAAAAAAAAAGTCCAAAACAATTAATGAAATGGCAGTAAGAACATACATATTGGTAATTACCTTAAAGGTAAATGGATTAAACATTACAGCCAGACACAGAATGGCTGCATGGGTACAAAAACAAGACTTGTAAATATGACGTCTACAAAGATACACTTCAGATCTAGGGGCAGATACAGACTGACAATGAGGAAATGGAAAAAGTTATTTCATGAAAATGGAAATAAAAATAAAGCTGGAATAGCAATAGCCATAACAGACAAAATGACTTTAAAATAAAGCCTGTTACAAGAGACAAAGAAGGATGCTAAACAATGGTCAAGGGATCAATCCAAGAAGATTTAACAATTACAAATATATATGCGCCCAATGTAGGAGCACCTCAATATAGAGACAAATTCTAAGAGTCATGAAAAGGGAAATATAGAGTAACACAATGATAGTGGTGAATTTTAACATCTCACTTACAGCAATGGACGGAGCATCCAGACAGAAAATCAATAAGGAAACACAGGCCTTAAATGACATATTAGACCATATGGATTTCACTGATATTCATAGAACATTCTATCAAAAAGCAGCAGAAAACACATTCTTCTCAAGTGCTAATGGAACCTTCTCCAGAATAGACCACATGCTGGGCCACAAAGCAAGCCACAGTAAATTTAAGAAAACTGAAATCATACCAAGCATTTTTCTGACCGCAACACTATGAGATTAGTGATCAATTACAAGGAAAAAACTGTAAAAAAACACAAACATGTAGCTGTTAAACAATACATTACTAAAGAACCAATAGATTACTGAAGAAAACAAAGAGGAATTTAAAAATACCTAGAGAAAAATGAAAATGAAAACACAACAAACCCAAACCTATGGGACACAGCAAATCAGTTCAAAGAGGAAATTTATAGCAAGAAAATCTTACCTCAGAAAACAGGAATAATCTCAAATAAACCATGTAAACTTACACCTAAAGCAAGCAGAGAAAAGAAAAAAAAAAACCCAAAGTTAGAGAAGGAAAGAAATTGTGAAGATCAGAGCAGAAAAAAATGAATAGAGATGAAGAAAATAATACAAAAGACAAATGAAACTAAAAGCCATTTCTTTGAAAAGATAAACAAATTTGATAAACCTTTAGCCAGACTCATCAAGAAAAAAAGATGAGGGCTCACATCAATAATATTAGAAATGAAAAAGGAAAGGTTACAACTGACACCACAGAAATACAAAGGATCATAAGAGACTACTACAAGCAACTATATACCAGTAAAATGAACAACCTAGAAGAAATGGACACATACTTAGAAAGGTGTAATCTTCCAAGACACAACCAGGAAGAAACAGAAAATATGAACAGACCAATCCCAAGTACTGAAATTTAAACTGTGATTTTAAACTTTCAAAAAATGAAAGTCTGGGACTAGATGGACTAGATGGCTTCACAGGAAAATTCTATCAAATATTTAGAGAATAGTTAATACCTATCCTTCCAAAACTCTTACAAAATATTCCAGAGGAAGGAACTCTCCCAAATTCATTCTATGAAGCCACCATCACTCTGATACCAAAATCAGACAAAGATATCACAAAAAAAGAAAATAACAGGTCAATATCACCGATGAACATAGAGCCACAAATCCTCAACTAAATACTAGCAAACCAAATCCAACAATACATTAAAAGTATCATACATAATGATCAAGTGGGATTTATTACACAGATGAAAGGATTTTTCAATATCTGTAAAATAATAATCAGTGATGTATCACATTAACAAATTGAGAATAAAAAACATATGATCATCTCAATAGATGTAGAAGAAGCTTTTGACAAAATTCAACACCCATTTATGATATAAACTCTCCAGAAAGTGAACATAAAAGGAAACTACCTCAAAATAATAAAGGTCACATATTGCCCTCAGCTAACATCATACTCAATGGTGAAAAGCTGAAAGCACTTCCTCTAAGATCAGGAATAAGACAAGGATGTCCACTCTCATCACTTTTATTTAACATAGTTTTGGAAGTCCTACTCATGAAAATCAGAGAAGAAAAAGAGTGAATCCAAATTGGAAAAGAAGAAGTAAAACTGTCACAATTTGCAGAACAAAAAAATCTTAAAATGTGTATGGAAACACAAAATACCCTGAATAGCCAAAGCAATCATGGGGGGAGAGGGGGATGGAGCTGGAGTAATCAGGCTCCCTGACTTCAGACAGTACTACTAAGCTACAATAATCCAAACAGTATGGTACTAGAACAAAAACCAACAGGATGGACAGGATGGGTCAATGGAACAGGACAGAGAACTCAAAAATAAATCCACACACCTATGGTCAATTAATCTACAACAAAGGAGGCAAGAATATACAATAGAAAAGAAAAAGTCTCTTTAATAGTGGTGCTGGGAAAACCAGACAGCTAAATATAAAAGAATGAAATTAGAACACTCTCTAACACCAGTCACAAAAGTACACTCAAAATAGATTAAAGACCTAAATGAGAGACTGGATACTCCAAAACTCTTAGAGGAAATAAGACAGAACACTCTTTGACGTAAATCACAGCAATATCTTTTTAGAGCCACCCCCTAGAATAATGAAAATAAAAACAAATGAACAAACAAACAAACAAAACCCAATAGGACCTAATTAAAGTTAAAAGCTTCTGCATAGCAAAGGAAACCATAAAAACCATAGAAGACAATCTACAGAATGGTGGAAAATATTTGCAAATTAAGCAGCTGACAAGGGATTTATCTCCAATAGACACAAACAGCATATGCAGCTCAATATAAAAAAAAAAAAAACAACCAAAAAATACACAGATCTAAATAGACATTTCTTCAAAGAAGACTCTGGATAGTCAAAAAGCATACAGAAAGATGCTCAATATTGCTAATTGTTAGAGAAATGCAAATCAAAACTACAATGAGATATTATCTCACACCAGTCAAAATGGCCATCATCAAAATGTCTACAAATAATAAATGCTGGAGGAGGTGTGGAGAAAGGCAACCAGAACCCTCCTACACTGGTGGTAAGAATATAAAGTGGTACAACCACTACAGAGAATGGTATGGAGGTTTCTTAAAAAATTAAAAATAGAATTAACATATTATCCAACAATCCTACTCCTAGGCATCTATCCAGAGAAAACTCTAATTAAAAAGATACATGCACTCCCAATGTTCATGGTGGGACTATTTACAATTGCAAAGACTGGAAATAACCTAAATTCCCATTGACAGATGAATGGATAAAGAAGATGTTATGTAGACTGATCGATTTATAGACAGACACACATATACAATGGAATACTACTCAGCCATAAAAAAGAATATTTTGAAATAATCCCATTTGCAGCAATAGGGATGGACCTAGAGATTATCATACTAAGTAAATCAGAAAGAGAAAGGCAAACACTATATGATATCACTTATCTGTGGAATCTAAACTGTGACACGAACTTATTTACAGAACAAAAACAGACTCAGAGTCTTAGAGAACAAACTTATGGTTAGCTAAGGGGAGAGTTGGGGGGGGGGGATATGTGATTAACATATACAAACTACTACATATAAAATGGATAAATAACAAGGACCTATAGCACAGGAAACTCTATTCAATATTCTGTAATAACCTATATGGGAAAAGAATCTGAAAAAGAATAGAAATATGTATATGCAAGATGTTGTATAGATCAATGAATCACTTTGCTGTACATGTGAAACTAACACAACATTGTAAATCAACTATATTCCAATATAAAGTAATTTTTTAATAAAATAAATTTTAAAAATAAAAATAAAAGCAATGGAGAAATCCAGAAAGCTCTAGAATGAACAACAGATTACACACTGTCCACCAATGTTAGAACATGAGAGGACCCTTTTTACACCACCTCAATTAGAAATTTAAAGGGCACCTACAAAGACTATCACTGATAATCTTATTCAGAGAGGAAGCTAAGACTTGAAGGCCCTCAGAGGGGTAGTTTCACTCCATAGCAGCCTAGAACTGCTGTCTTAGGTGTAATAGGAGCTGTGCAAAGTCAAAACGATCAGACCATTCAGGTTCCAATAATAAATAAAATGTACGTATGATGGATGCAATTTTGGACTGTTGACTGCTTCTACATTTGCTATGGTGGTGCAAGTTTCCAGAACTATCTTTGGCTGGAATTCTGGTCTAAACCGATCAGTCATGGTCCTGAAAGTCACTGTAATCAGAATAACCAACACTGTAGTGTTTCTGCCAACTGTGCTACTGTGTAGACAAACCATGGATGATAAGATTGGCTTAGCTGCAATCGGAATAGTCTATAACGCCATGCAAAAGGTCTTGGCAGTTTTTGTCAAGGCAGAGATGCTTGCTGAATGGCAGTGCTACTGTATCTGACTGTTTCCTCTGACTCTGACCCAGGAAAAGCCTCTCAATGTGGGAAAATGGGGTATGGGAAAGATCATTTTAAATCAGAGGACTCAGAACCCCCAAGTCTCTCAACCTATCTGTGCCTTTGTTTCCTTATTTATAAAAAAAAGCTTCCTTACAAGTTCTTTTAGGAATCAAAAAAGATAACATAAATGTTCCTGTTGCATGGTGAAAAATTAAAAAGTATCAACTATAAAATGCCATGATTTAATAATTGAATCAGAGGGGCTATATGATGTCAACTAAAAATTGAAACCAGGAGTTCCTACTGCAACACAATGGGATCGACAGAGTCTCTGCAGTGGCAGGGACATGGGTTCAATCCCTGGCCTGGGACAGTGGGTTAAGGATCCAGCACTACTGCAACTGTGGCACAGGTCACAGCTCCAGCATGGATTCTATCCCTGGCCTGGGAATGCCATATGCCACAGGGTGGCCAATAAAGAACAAAAAAATTGATACTAAAACCAATTTTCAAAACTTCTTTGCTATCTGGAGATAAAATTTCCTATCATCAATTATTCCTTAAGCCATATAAGCAGTATTCATTCTGGCTGCCCCATTTTAAAATATGTTTGTGTAGAGGTAGCCTTAAAGCTTTAAGGATGAGACTTGCCCCTATAGTTCACTAGAAACTTATTTCCTACTGTTGCAGTAACCATTTTTCCCAAAGGGGCCATGATATAAAAGCAGTTACTATGTACCTAAATCAGCTTGCTGGTAACTTAAACAAAATCCTCAAATGAACATTCAAATTCCAATCCATTATACTGTTGCTTCTCCAACCAGCAGCATACCCACTTGCCCTGTTATGGGTTGAACTTCATTTGCCCCACTCTCCATTCATAAGTTGAAATTCTAATTTCCAGTACCTCAGAATGTTACTTTATTTGGAGATAGGGTCTTTACAGAAATCAACTAAAAATAAGATCAGCTGGGTGGGCCCTATTTCAATGACTGGCATCCTTATTAAAAGGGGAAAATTGGAGAAGATACACAGGGAGAAAACCATGCAAAGATGAAGACAAAAGTGAGGTGATACTTCAAGCCAAGGAATGACAAGGCTTATGAGAAAACTAGGAGAGAGACGTGGGGGGGGGGGGGGCTTCCTCATAGCCCTAGAAGAAACCAACTCTGGCAATGACTTGATTTCAGACTTCCAGCCTCCAGAATTTTGTTACAGCAGCCCTAAAAAACGAATACATTCTGGAAGGGTTTTCTTCTAAGAGACAGAGATGGAAAAGGAATCAGGAGAAAGAACTAACATTTCTTGAATTTGTGCTTTATTTCAGGAGCCATTTAACCCTCCTTGTCACATTGTTAAACCATTTAATCCTCATCCTTACTACAAGGTATCACCTCCATTTCACAGATGAAGAAACTGAAGCTCAGAGAGTTTCGGTAATTTACATAATCCCCTGCAGGTAGCAAAGAGCAAAACTAAGCTACGGAGCCATGGCTGACTCTGATGATCCATGCTGTCCCCACTTCCTAAATTTGCCATCTGACCCTTGAAATGGAGTTTCATGTCATCTCTAGACATTTTTGATTCCTTGCTCTCTTGTATTTTCCTCATAGAAATTAAATTTCCTAATTAAACTGCTCCTTACATTTATACTACCTGGAAGCTAAGCCAACCACAAAAGAGAAGACAATGGTTTCAATTTTACTTAATGGTTGCATGACCATTTTCCAGTCAGCTCAACTGTAATCAGTTTTCTTTCTCAAATAATTTTTTTCCTAATTTTTCTAAGAGTTTGTGATACAGATGATGAGGTCATCACTGTGATGGCAAAACAGCCAGACCATGAGAAGAGAACTGAAATCCAGTTTCTGATTGGCTGGTATAGCAAAATGCAGTCTGGAGACCTTTTTTTGTTGTTGTTGTTGTTGTTGTTGTTGCTATTTCTTGGGCCGCTCCCGTGGCATATGGAGGTTCCCAGGCTAGGGGTCGAATCGGAGCTGTAGCCACTGGCCTACGCCAAAGCCACAGCAACGCAGTATCCGAGCCGCGTCTGCGACCTACACCACAGCTCACGGCAACGCCGGATCGTTAACCCACTGAGCAAGGGCAGGGACCGAACCCGCAACCTCATGGTTCCTAGTCGGATTCGTCAACCACTGCACCACGACGGGAACTCCTGGAGATCTTTTATGTTAAACCCAGTGTCAGAATTCACCCAGTTTCCATTTGTAATTTCAAGTTATGTTTTCTTGTACTTGGAAACCAGAGAAACTCATGCATTCTTATTCTCACTCTTAGGTGTTCATTTTGAGGGGATTGGGGGAGTGGAAGGGAGAAATGTATTACCTTCATTTCTCACATACCCATTAAGAGTTTCTACAGAGACCTACCAGAAGCCAACTCAGAACATAAGACAATTCCTTTCTATCACACCCCAAAGTTCGTGCAACTTGGCTGCATGGCCCAACATCAGTTTTATCAAGAAGAAAGACATGGAAGAATAAAAGAGCTACAAAGATACCTGCCCTCCACTCGTATATTAGTTTTCAAAGTGTTGATGCTCCAGTGGGGAGCTGCCTGGAAAACGAGGAGGGAATGGTGAAGTGGTTCAGAACACCAGCTGTGGAATCAAAACTGGTTCAGTTCCCAGTCTTCTTTATCTTCTTCAGGGGAAATATTTTACTTCATCAAGGTGTAATTGATTTACCTTTTTAAAAAAAAATGCATAGGAGGGAAAGGTTCTCAATTCGAACTCCTAGGAATGGCAAAAATATTGACCCAATGTTAAGGACATAACACACAGTAGGGGCTCAAAAACAGTAGCTCCTATGATAATGAGGTTAGAGTGCGTTCCCTGTCCTCTCAGGACTGAGCCAATGTAAAGAAGCCACTTTCCCTCTCTGCGCAACATGTCCCAACAATCTGCATAAGCCATGCTCACTTGCTGCCAGCTACCCTTGTGGGGGAATCACTGGGCCAACTTCTGCCTCTGTCATCCCTGTTCTGTGAACTTCTGTAGCAGTGCACAATAAAGCAAGTCGGAGCCCTGCTGGCAAGGACTGCAGGACATAGAAGGAGGCACACAGGCTGGAGCTAGACCCCAGTCTTTCCAATACTCGCACAACTGCTGGCATTGGCCCTTCACTCCAGGTGCTCAGTTTCTTTGGAGCTAACAGGTGCAAAGTATGTCAAAGCTTTCAGAAACAGCTTTAAGTGCCACACACACACCCCCACACACAAAACCCCAGGGGCCAGAACACAATCACCACTCCTGAGAGGGCAAACTCAGAAGTCCCAGAGATGGGGAGACTTGGCCTAGAGCTACAAAGCAAGCTGTCAGGAGAGTTCTGGAATGGAGCTTGTATCTCAGGTCCGAGGAGTCTTGAGCAGGGCTCTCCGTTTAGAGAGTGGCTGAAACCTGCAAACAGATCACTCCCGGGCAGGCCTCTCCAGCCATGGGTAAACTTTTTCTATCCTCAATTACACTTGGCCCTATCAGGGTTTCCTGTGACTGTCAGGATTGTTAGGGACTTGGGCCTGGAGATCAGTTCCCTGGGAATTGCCTAGGATGAGAAGTTGACTCCTCAGCACAAAAGGACGGAGATGTTCACCAGATACAGTATAAACGGGTGCTATTCATACAGCCAGCAAAACAAAGAAACAAAGAAAAGAATCATGACGACGCAACCTGAACGGTATGATTTGATTTCTAGATTGAGGCGATTTTAAAAATTATCAGCTTCCCAATGTCTGAGCATTTATTTATTTGTTCAACAGATCTTTCTTGAATGTACTTAAAATACATCAGGTCTTGTGCTAGGCACTGGAGATATAAAGGTAAATGATACAGGTATGTCCCTGACTCCATAAAGACTATAAGCTAGGAGATCAGAGAGGTAAATGGAATCTCTGGGAAGTAAAAGGTGACAAAGTTTTATTTTGGTTCCCCCCACAGAGACATCTCAGTGACGAGCACAGGGCAAGAACTCAATGAATGACAAGTGAGTAAAAAATATTAACACCTATTGAGTGTACACTATGCACCAGGTACTAGTCTAAGCATGTAGGTGTATTAACTCATTTTATACATGCAATGTATTTAATGAATTGATATAATTATTAAATGTACAGCAAATAAAAGTACTAAATGATGTACATTCAGTTCCCAAAGCGTCCATCCTGAATGAGTTCTGACTTTGGAGAAGAAAGGACAAGAATAAACAATAATGGTGGATAACCGTGAGGTAGGCATTGAGAAATCTACACAAACATGGAAGGAAAATGGGCTTTGCAATAGCCATAATAAGTTGAGCTCACATCTTCACCTCATGGCTGGGTGATCTCACACAAGCAGTTTAACCTCTCGAGCCTTGAAATCTAAATCTGTAAAATGGATATAATACATCCATCTCCTGGGGCTCTTGTGAGGGTTAGTCCTATCCATCAGATTCTACATGAGAAAATGCCCCTGAACAGGGAGGCGCCCTCAAAACATTAGTTGTTAATGATTTAGAATGTATCCAGAGGCAGCAGAGCAGAGTGGGAAGTTAAACCTAGAATCGAAGGCCCTAACTCTAAATCTGGGCTCCATTAACCAATTGAAATATGTAAACAGAGGGATTAATTGAGATGATGTGGGTTAAGATGCTGTAGTACAGAGCTACTGTTACAGAATAGGAGGGGGAAACAAGCCCTTCCTGGAGAATGAGTCACCAAAGGCTTTCTAAGAGTCTCTGGGTCACCCTCCTGAGCTAGTTTAAAAGGACCAAATGAACTGGTGAACTCCCAGGACTCTCCTCTCTCGCGAGCCTGTGATCATTCGCCCTTGGGAGTATGAATCACGTGACTGACTCTGCCCAGATCCATAAGACCCACCCGCACGGGGATTCCTCAGGTCACCTGTGGTCAACAGAAGAGCTGCTGCTAAGCAGGGAAGAGAGTGACAACAGAGAAGGCAGACAAGAATGGCCTCCCTCAACCTCAGAGGCAGGGTGTTTGGATCAGCCCTCTGAAAGAAAAACTCCCATTTGCACAACAATATCAAACCATTTGGGGCAAATTTAACAAAATGTTCTAGCTTTCAGCACAGAGTATCTTTCTTAAACAAATCTGCACAAGGCCCAGGCAGAGTGGGTCATTTAAAAGATAATATGGACAGTGTTTTATAGGCTGTACCATACATTCTTACTTTCTTGTCCTCTTCCTGTCCTTCACAACCGAAAGAGTCACATTTCCTGTACATTCATTATTTCTAATTTTTAGAAGAGTGAGTACAGAGTCAATATAGACTCAAATGCACAAGTTAATTAGGTGCCTCTGACCCTTCCATTTGAATGCATGTGTACTCCAAGGGAACTAGGCTACATCTGTGGTTGACTGGTTTAAAATTAATTCATTAAGACCCTGGTTCAGAAAGAGTTAGTTCATGTCATGAGCCATCTCTTTAGACTCTCAGCTGCTATTGCAAATAGTCTTGACACCACAAGAATTTTAAGTTTTTGGTTCAAAACTCTAAATCTGTGAGGTTATAAATTTGGCAAAACCTGTTCTGCCTTTCCTGTGAATGGAACACCTATTATTTTGAAAGATAAATCCACATAGTTCAATTTACGACTCCTTAGGTTAAATATTAGAGAAGTTATAACAAACTGGAAAATACGTGTAGCAAGTCATTATTTGGTTTATAGGGAAAGACTGTAAATGGGCTCATTTGCCTGGTGTCTTAGAAAGCTTTTGTTTTTTGGTCTATGAGCCCTGGTCCTACTGTCAATCAGGCGACAAGAGTCCTCAGAACTGTTCAGTGTAATGAGTCACTTGAGGCTGACTTTCAGACTGTGATCCTAAAATTAAAACCAAGCCAAAACTGTACAAGTTCCAAGGCACCTCTCTATGCTGCACGCCCCTTCCTCAATTACACTGATGCGCCACTTTACAAATTTTATCTAATCAACTAACGTTTTAAGGATCAGAGAATTCAACAAGAATAACAATATGGCGACGATTTAGTCTTTTCCCCCCATCATAAAAACACCAACGTCTTTTTGGTCTCCATTCAGGTCCAGACATTTCACCAATTTGCTAGTCATTAAAAAGATATTTTTATACCCAGCCTGTAATATTATCCTCTTCAGTGATTATGATAGCTCCCAACAGAATTCCAGACCTGAAAATGAAGGCTAGGAAGCTGAACTGCAATTATACTTTAAATAATTCCACAAAAGTAGAACCGCTGTTAAATAATTTATGGTCTTTGATCTTGTTGCAGATCTACCAAAATCTTCACATCACTTAAACTAAATATTTTCAAACAGAAAAGGGACGGTTACTTTCCCCTCTACCACCCACTCACCCCCAGCTGAAGATACATCAATAAAGCTTCCAGATGTTTGTCTTGTTGAGAAGTCGGACCTCAGGAGGAGCACTGCTGCCAGGCTTAGGGAACCTACGAGCATCAAACGCTTGACCTGGCATTTGACTCCCTGTGCTCAATCTGAATAGCTCTAAAAGTAAACCTGGGAGGAGGTGAGAGAATACATAACTTTTGATTAAATTTATCTGAATTTGTGCAAGAATTATACCCAGGGCTCTCAAACTTCAGCATGCCTCAGAACCACCTGCAGGGCTTGTTAAAGCAGACTGCCTGGCTCCAGCCCTAGCATTTCTGATGCAGGTATCTGGGGTGGGGCCCAGGAATTTGCCCTTCTAACAAGTTCTCAGGTGAGACTGATGTCACTGGTTTGGGCACTGCATTTAAAGAACCTGTAAGTTAAACCCACAGCTTGTTTCCTTGGACACAGTTAAATTGTGACCTGAAGGATGCTGAGTTCTTAGATTCCATCAGAGCTGTCTTGGGAAACAAGCGTGAGGAGGAAAAGGGGGCAGGCCTAGGTCTCTCTGAGGCCACACCTACAGCTCATTTCAAGGAAGCAACCCCCTCTTAAGGAGCCTCTGTCTTCACAGTGAGCCCTCAACCCATGATTAGGGGAGGAACAGTGTTCTTCGCTGAGAAGGGAGGCGGCCTGGGAATGCAGAAGTTTTAGCACCTGAGAGCAAAGGGACCAAATTCTTAAAGATACCATATTCATGGGGAAAAATCTCACTTCACTTGAAAAACAAGAGAAAGAAAAAAAAACCAAAACAAAACACAGAAATAACAGCTCATAATGGTATAGCTTTTCCATCCTCTGTAACCATATCTTTTATCCTCACACAACTTCTTAACTGCCATATACTTCAGCTATTTAACATTGACGAATTCAGTTTGGGTTCTCTTCACCTGACAATTGAGGCCAGACCCTATTTGATAATTCACATGACAGCGATGGTTGCATGAAATTTGTTTGCTGGATTTGCTTTCTTTAAATAAAATTTGGAGGAAGAGGGTGGGGGGTGTCAAAGAGATTATCAAGATATTGTTTAGCTTTACAAATAAAGAGAACTCAAACCAGATGAAATTTCACAGGCTCTCTGCTGATATGTTTACAAAGTCTGCACTAAGGAATCCTAGCGAAGGGCCAAGTGATGATAGTACTGTTCCCTGATAATCCCCCTCAGTAATTATCCCCACTTTTGCCTCAGGGATCTAGAGAACTCAGGCTGAAGCAGGTGCGTTGTCTTATAGTAATTTCTCAGATAACTGCAGCTGAACAGAATTTAAAAAAAAAACTATTAGAACAGAAAATATTGAAAGAAGGAATATTACAACTGTTCACTTACAGGCAAACTTTAAAGGTAGCCTCAGCCTTGGGTAGAGAAAAAAGGTACCTGAACTGTATGGGGTTTGTTTTTATCACGCAGGAAGTGTCACATTTTAGCATTTCCAAATAAAAACTACAGAGAAACATGGGAAGGCTATGAAGCTTAGCTGGTAAGAGTAATAATATCAAACAGTTATACTGAGCACACAGTCTGGCCTTCATAACAATACCACCAAGAAGTGCAGGCCTGGAGAGGTTGGGTAACCAGCCAGAGGTCACATGGTGAGTGGCAGTACTGGTCACCAGCCTGACCTGTGTCTGTCTGACTCCAAAGCCCTTGCTAGGCCAGAGAGATGAACTTGCAAAATAAAACATTTGTTTTCTAAAATCAGTGTGTTGCTATCTGGAAGGAGGGTGAGAAGAAGCTAATGGAATATTCATTTGTCCTACCACTATGTACACAGGTGGAAGATATAAAGCAGGAGCTCCAGTCGCTGTGGAGAGCAAACACCAGGGGTAGGTGCAGGGGAGCTACACCTACAGACTTCAGAACCTAGGACCGGCCCCTTCCCCTTTGCTGTCATTTGAGCAGTCATTGTCTATGAGTTTTCCTTGTGTTGTTCCATCTGCGAAAGGAGCTAGGAGCTCTGCAAACCACCTACTAAACATCTTGACTTCCTTGTGATCTTAGAAACTTCTTTTCCAGGCCATGATAATCCACAGTGAGAAATCACTCATTTTATTAAAACACCAAATTCTCTTGCACAGTAATTCTGATCTTTTTTCAACAGGCAGAAAATGTACTTCTCATATTACAGATACACTATAGCCAAAGTTCCCAAATGTCCTCCAGCCTGTTCCCCTGTCTCAGTAGGTGACACCACTCAGTTTCTCAAGCCATAAACATAAACCAGCTTTTTCCTTCCTCTGACCCCCTTCCTCTGCATCTGACCCACCAGACACTCTTAAAAACTATCTCCAGACTGCATCTCAATCCCTTCCACTCATATCCATGGCCACCTCCCAAATCCAGGTTACTGTCACCTCTCACCTGGACAAGTCCAATCACCTCCTAATTGGTTTTCACGCAACACCAGGGGCATCATTTTCTACCCATCCTTCAAAAAATTATTTTTTTAATAATCCAACAGGTACATAAATGCACTATAGGAGGTGAAAAAGACCCCCAAAGATATCAACCTCTTAACCCTGGGCCTGAGAATGTGACCTTATTTTGAAAAAGAGTCCTTGCAGGTGTGATTAGGGGTCTTGAAATGAGGAGAGGATCCTGAATGATTTGAGTGGGTCTTAAATACCATCCCAACTGTCCCTGTTAGAGAAAAGCAGAGAGATTAGACACAGAGAAATGGGAAAGGCAATGGGATCCTAGAGGCAGAGCCTGGACTGGTACAAACACAAGCAAGGGAAGGCTGGCGGCCACGAGGAGGAGAAGCAGACAGAGGACAGATTCTCCCTGGAGACACACCTCTGCCAACACCTCGCTGTCAGCTCATGGAACTGATTTCAGATTTCTGGCCTCCAGAACTGTAAGAGAATAAATGTGTATTGTTCTAAGCTGCCAAGTTTGTGGTACTTTGCTACAACAGTCTCAGGAAACTAATACATGCACTATCTATGCAAAACTCAAAGCTTACAGATAAGGTTTATTTATTTATTTATTTTTGTCTTTTTATGGCCACACCCACAGCATATGAAGGTTCCTAGACTAGGGGTCCAATTAAATGAGTTACAGCTGCCGGCCTACGCCACAGCAACTTGGAATCCAAGCAGCATCTGTGACCCACATCACAGCTCATGGCAACGCCAGATCCTTAACTCATGATTGAGGCCAAGGACTGAACCCGGGTCCTCACAGATACTAGTCAGATTCATTTCCACTGTGCCATGACAGAAACTCCCAGATAAGGTTTAAACACTTCTTGACTATCTCCTTCATCCTGGGGACCCACTGTCATAAGTTTTGGGTTTTTATCAGTGCAGTCGTTTTTCTACACATTCATATGCAAGGATGCACTAAAGAAAGAGACCATTTATTTTTATGTTTTCATGAATCCCAAAGTGCTCTCCCCAAATTTATGGCAGTTTTGTCTGCTTTTGAACTTGACATAAGTGGAGTAATTTATGTTCCTTTACTTCTTTCACTTGCCATTATATTTCTGAGACTCATTTGTATGGTTACAAGCAGGAATTTACTGGGTTTTTTCTCTACTGTAGTGTATTCCATTGCTAGAAAACACCATACTTTATTTACCCACTTATATCCAGACTCATCTTAGGAAAGAGTAGTTCCATTGAAACACTCCCTGCTGGGAGCCCTCTGCTGGCTTCCTGCTGTAGTTGTGGTATGTCAGACTCTTCCCAATGCCTCTGTTGCCTCTCCCATTTCATTTTACCCCCCTCTTCCTGAAGCACAGGCTTTCTCTGGGTTCCTTGAGCATACCAAACTCACTTCTACCTTAGGACTCTTGCCATTGCCTGTCCCTGGACCATTGCATCTGCTATTTGCATCCCTGGCTCCTTTTCATTCAAATCTTATCAAATCTTATCTGTGCGGCCTTCTTTGACCACACAATCTGAATTAGCCCCATCCCCACTTATTTGATCCCATTCGCCCCTGTTTTATTTTCCTTAATGCATCTCTCCATACCTGCATTTGCCTTGGACGTCTGCCTCCCCATCTACTGTGTCTCCCTAAATTGCAGCTCAGTGAGGGCATGAACCCAGCTCACCCACCACTCTGTCAACTAGAACACTGCCCAGCAAGGACTGGATGTCTGGCGTATATTTGCTGAATGGATGACTGAGTAAATGAGGCTGCAAAGAAATGAGTATCTTGAGAGTAGGTTAGAGCTAACCAAAATTCATGTACTCATTCCTTCCTTCCACACACATGATCACATGAAAAGCCCTGAGTTGGTACAGGAGACGAGAAAACACAGTTTGCTCTAGACAACAACTTCTTCAGCAGGCTTGGTCAGTGAGGACTACTCCTCAGAAAGTGAGGAGCTGTGAGGGCAGTTACTGAAATGGGGTTTTAACCTCCTCTCTAACTGTATGCTTCTCCTCTCTCCTGGATTTTCAAGCAGGGTGGAGTGTGTGTTCGCGGGGTGACTAAGCCACTAGCCTATTATTAGTGGAGCAGGGGTGCTGGTTACTGGGCCTCTCCTTAGCCAGGTGGGGAGGATCTAGCCAAGCCTGTCAGATGATCTGGGCAGGATTCCAACAGGTGGAGAGGCTGTCCCCCAACTAGGCCTGCTCTGAGAGAACAAAACATCCCAGAGATGCCAACAACCAGTGTGAGGGCTCAAAAATAAAACACAATAAAAAATCATGTGCCTTACACTTCACTTCACAAACTTTCTGAGCCTCTTACTACACCTCATGAATTTGATTTCAAAATTCACCTATTTTCATTGCAGATGTGTGGCATTCATAATTTCTTCTAGACAGTCCATTTTTTAGACTGTATTTCTTCATTTTCTAGGGTCAGAAAACACAATAACTGAAACCTGCGCAGGAGAAAACTATGGCAGGTAATTTTAGTGGTGTCTTGTGTTCCCTTCCTCGGCAGTGCTTCCCCGTGTTCATCAAAAAGTTCTCAACTGTTAGAATTCATCTCTTTTAACATTAACTTCAAAACCTCCAACACCAAATGAACACGACAAAGCAAAGCCAAGAGGAGGAGGGGGTTATAAAACGTATTAACTATGGGACTCTAGGGGGGTTGGTGACTCAGGAAGCATGGACAGCATGGCCTCTTGTACCTAAACCACCAATCTGAGGTCAGATCACAGCGGGCAGTAGCACTTGTACACACACACCTAAAGGGAGCTGGGGTATTAAGTAGGGGTGGGAGCCTTGTGGGGTATTTGCATTGCAGATGAAGGAAGCTTGGGACTAGTCTTTCCAGTGCAACTTACAATAACATGTAGAAGGCAGCAGCCGACAGTATGGCCACTTTTACCAGATTTACTCTGTGTCTGAGAGTCACAAATGTAATTCCCCATGGGCACCATAAGAAGCTTAATGAGTTAAGTTGGCTAGGTCAGGACCATACTGACTAGGAGAGCTGATGTCCCTCCAAAGAGGACTGGGGAGACCATGACCATACTGGTCCCTGAATTGCTAGACTGTCCGAATTTCCAAGAGAAGTCAGAAAAGCAGGAGGTTTCTGAAAAATCTAGTTCCAAATGTTGGCAACACACCTGAACCCCTTTCTCCGCATTCTGTGGATCGCACTAATCATATCTGTGAACTAAATATGGCTTGTGAGCCATCAGTTTGCAAGCTCTCGCTGGACAGCAGTAGCTTCGGTGGCATCATTAGTTTGATATCTCACATCCACATGATCCTTTTCTTATAACAAATATTTTGAAATTTCTTATAAAATAAAATTTACAATAAATAACCTACCTATATACCTAATTCAAACATGTAAATACAATGTCCTATTATCATGTAAAGGAGAAGTAAAAGGTGGGTTTTTTTTTTTTAATACCAAAAAAAAGTGTATTTCATCATGTAACTTCTGGAACATAACTGCCTTGGAAGGCATAGTTACATCATCAGATGCTTGCCTCTTTTGGGCAAATTGCTAAGAATGCAACTACTTCAAATGTAGAGTAATACAGTATGTTGGTTAATCATGTGCAAGTGTCTTATCTACATGAACGTCCAGCGGGATATTTATAAGCCACACAGAATGTGGGGCAGTTCTCTGTAGCATAAGACTGTCCTTGCATTGCTGCCCCTGCCCATCGATCATTGTGACAACCAAAAAGTGCTCCTACAAGACTCCAAATGTCCCTTAGAGGGCAGTGCCACCCACGTTAAGAAACACTGACACAGACTGACCAACTGTGGGTTGTCAACTGAATGACCTCGGACAGTCTGCTTAGCATTCTTGAGTTTCCTCATCTGTCAAATGGGGAAACAGTGACACCTACTTCATATATAGTTCTGTGGAAATTTAATACATTAATAGCTGTAAATCTATAATCAAGCTCCAAGCAACTATTATCTTTTAGTGTCATTAACAGGTTGGTATCAGATGGTAACTGCTCTGGGTCCTCATTCGTCAATGGTAAGCTACTGCTATTTCCACATGTTCTTTTCTAGTTTGCGAAGGAAGCACAGAGAAAGAGGCATGTCCTACAGGGATATAAAGCCTCATCCATGACGCTGGACAAAGTTTTCTACCATTTGGTTGACTCTAATTCTACTTAGAAGAAGCCACAAAGATACCAATTTCTTAATTTTTTTTCCTAAGCTGCTTCTGCTTCAGCACTTTCTGATTTTACTATATCGGAAAATATAAGGTAATGTTGTTACCATATTGTGTGTGATAAATTTGGTTCATGGTCTCTTCGGGTTAAGAACCCAAGTGTTATTCTTTTCCTATTAGTCCATGGTACCTAATACGGGACAAAAGACAGTGATGGTTCTCACCTAACACATGGCAGCCTCAAACTGGTGGGAATCACCTATCTATCTATCTGCCTATCTATCTAAACCTGAAGCTCAAGGCTTCTATTTCTCATCCTTCCCAAGATGTCCACACATTCCTTGGGGTTTATGCTGCCACTTCGGGTCTGAGTGCCAGCTCCTGTGGGCCCATTGTCCTTAATCTCACAGCAGCAGGGCCTCCACAGCTGTCCTCTTTCCCCATGCTTTGTATCAACCCTGATAAGAGAACTCAGTAAGGTTCTTGCTACAAAACTGAAACAACCACCAAAGCCACTTTCCTGAAGAATGTATACTCACTGAGGAGTTTACTGAAGATTTGCAGTGATATGGAGTGCTTACAGCACAGTACTGCAAAATAATGTACATTTTAACGTTAGACTCCTATTTCTTTTGAAGGGTTTTTTGACCACTCTGTCAATAAATCTCTTGTCACACTGCATGACCCTCCTCTGTCCTCCCAGTCTCCCTGACTTCTTACAAACAAAACAAAACCAAACCTTTGATTTTGGCAGAAAATTTCACTCTCTATTGTCTCAGCCCCTAAGCTGGACTTGGGCAACACCCAAAGCCTCCGCACACCCTGCAACATCTGCTCTAGGCCCCAGAGCTTCCAGCCTCCATTAGGACCAGCTAGGGGGAGACATAGTCTCATATTCCTGACCCCACTGGTACAAATTACGCCACCCTTCTCAAAACAAAGAAGAGGCTAAAGCCAGCACTGGCTTTAAATAATTTTCACCTCTGTTTTCTAGGACAGATGTCACTGAGGCACACTGGCTTGACCTCAGAAGATGACCAGACAGAGCCTCTGTAGGTCTTCACTGAGGGATCTTTGTGTAGAAGCTCCTCTAGGTTCTGACAACATGACAAGCCATTACCTAACCATTAGCTCCAGGTAATAACTCCATGCTTGATTTGTGGGCAGAATTCCCAATCTGCCCCTGCTGCCACCTTGAGAAGGCACTGCTAGGGAGCCAGGCCCTGACACTATGCCTCAGGTTGTCACTGGGTAGAGAGAGGAGAGACTAGCTGAGCTCAGAAGCGCTAGGATTGCAAACCATCACGTGATCAAGTGCAGCCAAAGGCTGAGAGGTGCTAAGTATGTTCCAATAAATACCAGCAAAAATAACTTATTTCAAGATCTCATAAGGATGTCTATATTTTCAACATTCCTGTTATTTCCTGTGAGGAACTGAAATCTACCAAAGTAGGTGTGCCAAACTAGGGTAAAAGGCAGCAAACTCAAATATTAACATATTCAGTGACATCACCAACTGAAATGCACTTTTTCCCAAGGTGCCATACCTTGGTTCAGTTAGTATTGACCACATACATTTTCTCATATCATTGAACCAGACAAATCCAAAACAACAAAATATCCTTTGAGCTAAGCCCAACACAAACCAGTGGTTCATTTAGTTTAACGCACAGATTTTCAGATTAAGAACAACAAAAACAAGCTACCAAACAAAAACCATCTGATGCTGAAATATTTTTCCTCTCTAGATTAAAAGCTAAGTAAATATACATATTTTCTCCTCACTTAAGTTCTGTGATCCAGTGATTAAAAGAGCAAAATAAGAGAATAATTTCCCTGGTCTATAAAAGGTTAATTAATCATAACTCAAAGGTTTTTTCTCTTCCTTACTACTTACCAAAAAGAGAAGGAAAGGGACAACTTTAAAACTAATTCGAATATGGGGGCTACAGATACACATAATGAAAAATCTGAGGCAGAAACCCAAAATAAATAGACACAATTTAAAAAACTAGACAGAATTTAGGGAAAAAAAATCTCTTCCAACCCCGTGTTCATTCTTAGTAGCACAAGAGATACTTTATATTTTCTTGGCCATGTTTAAGCAATTCAAGCACTATTGCTATAACTTTTTTTGTCACTTCATAAGCTTTATTTTATAGTTTTAACTTTTAAAAGAACTTTATTCATCACCCCAACTCAAAACCTAGTAGGCATATTTTAAGTATGCTGCCACCAAGTGGCAGTCCTGCTACCTGATTCAAAAACAAAAACCTTTGGCTTTACCTGCCATTCAGAAGTAGATCTCTACTAACACCTTTCTCTTTATAGACGTTTTAGGTCTCTTTACTAACTTATTTTCCTACCACTGATACATCGAAACCAGCTACACTTGCAGTCACCTAATATATTTCCTTGTCCTCTAGCATAAAATCCTTTGGAATGAAAATTCTAAGTAGAAACAGAATTGTCTTCCATGGCTAACAATAGCCATGTTTAAATCAATAATCTCAAAGATTACAGAGCAACTTTTTTTGTACTATTTATGGCTGCATGTGTGGCATATGGAAGTTCCCAGGATAGGGGGGGTCGAATCGGAGAGGTAGTTGTGGCCTATGCCACAGCCACAGCAACAATGGATCGAAACACATCTGCAACTTATGCAGAAGCTTGCAACAACTGATCCTTAACCCTCTGAGCAAGGCCAGGGATTGAACCTGCATCAACGTTGGGTCCTTAACCCACTGAACCACAACAGAAACTCCTAGAGCAACTTTTAAAGAAGTGAACATCTACAACTAAATGCCCTTTTCACTAATTCTTAGCCTTTCTTTTACATTGCCTTATCTGAATTGCTAAGCTTTGGCATCGAACTCCCCTCTTGGCAATTTGTTTAAAACTTCTGAGTCCTCTCAGATCCAAATAGGCTTCTAGGCTTTGCTAACATCCATATATTCTCTTTCTGTATCACTAACAGATATTCTAGGTGCCTCGTCCAGGCTGTTGGAATGAATTCAGGGCTCAAAGCCTATTCTTCCTTTCTTTTCACATGACAACGGAGAATACATAAGCCTTCTTTTTCTATTTCTCTACAACTACAAGTAGCTAAGTTTCCACTTTATTCATTTGTGTCCCAACTTTCCTAATTCCCAAGCAGCTATTTCCAATAAGAGCATCTGGCAGAACTTGTTAAGACTAATTTCTAGAGAACTTAATTAGTTACATCAAGCTCTCAGCTACCCTAGCAATATACTCAGATCTTTCAGCCTGGTAAACTGTCTCAATGATACTTAAAAAGAGAAAGCCTTAGAAACTGTTTTCTGAAGGCATTTATATCCCTTACACAGAGAAGACATCCTTTACCATGAAACATTATGTAATTTTTTAAAAGAGACTTAAACTGGTGTCACATCAGGAAGAAGATTCCATCCTGCCTGGGGGCACATTTTACAATCCATTCAAACTCTAAACAACTGTATACACAACTTTGGAAAAACGTGACAATGGGATCATCTTAAAAGTAATAAAAAATCGGCCGGACAGGTTCCATTTTTCTAATGCACAAATCTAAACCTCTCTTTTTCCTCTTCGCCTTCACCCCTCCCCCACTTCCTCTTCTGCCTCTCTTTCCTCAGTTTCTCATAAACCTCTCCTTTCTTGGTTTAGCCTTTTCTCAGCACTGGGCTTTGCCAACACTTCTGCTGATGGGGCTCAGCACCCAGCCTGCTTCCAGGCCTCGTCCCAGGAGAGAAGCACTCCCACACATGCATCTCCTAAAATCCCTGCCTGTTCCCAGCACTTCCAGCCAGCCCCCACTGGTAGTCCTGCTGGGTGAGAAACAAGTCCACTGAAATACAAATACATCTTTTTACTGCAGAAGAATAAAGGTTTTATTCACCCACCAACATTGAAAATATTGATATTTTTCTCTCCCTCTCTCCTTCACTGCCATTTCCATGAATCCAGAAGCCAGGAAGACTACCTCTGATATAAACTCCACCTCTCTGGAGTTTTGTGCCTGTTAAGTTAGGAGACTGAACTAGTCGAACTGAAAGGCACTTTCCAGCTTAAAAGAAAAGATGCTACTAGGCTTACGGTGGCTCCGAGGTGCAATGGATAATGCACTGGAGTTCTAGTCACAAAAAGATGCCATCCTTGACAAAATAAACTCAAATAACTTCTGGTTACAAATGATAATACTTAACAGAACATTATTTATGGGTGGTCTGCTATGCACCAGACACTAATACACTCTATCATCCCCACAATAGTTAACTTCGGTTTTTGCCAGCTGAGGCCAAAACACTTGCACTATCTCATTTGGCCTCTCGACGACATTATGACATATGTAATAAATATAAGTTATCTTTCTTCAAATGAGGAAATCAAGGCACAGAGAGAATGAAACACTTGTTCCAGGTCACACTGTTAATAAGTGGTCAAGACAGTCCAACTCCAGTAGGCAAGGTGTTAATCACTACACGAAGAACAACTCTGAAAGATAGTATTATTATTACCACCTCATGGTGAATAAACAATCATATGCTGAATCACCTCCCAGACAATATCAAGTCATTAAACTAAAACATGCAGCAGTTCTCACTGATTGGTTCTTAAAACTGAGAGCATCGTGATCATGTATAAACTTATATCCACATAGAAATGTTAGGAAAAGAGAAACAGAAGTGCCTTATGCAAATATCCCATCAACAGAATGTTTTACACAGATTAAGACTTTGTAACAGACATGTCATAACATGTTAATGTTATAACATTGAATGTAAAAATGGGCTATATCATTTATTTCTAGACATTCTTTTTACCAATCTGCTTGCGCTTTACTCATATTTTACTCTACCTTGTAAAACAAATTTTCTATATTCTGTGGCTGATCTTTCCAAAATCTGAGGTTTTTAAAGTAAGACCTTATTTTGATATCTGTTGTTTCTACTGGCTCTTGCTAATGGTGTCTTATTTCTTTGTATGTTTAAGGATTTTTTACTATAAAGAGCTAATTACCCTTAGAATTTTACCTGTAAAAACTCTTTCAGACCCAAGACAGATGTGGATTCCTCAAAAAGGTATTAGTCTTTGCTTCTGTCAGTGAGGGGGGACATTACCAATACTGGAAATTTATCAGCTTGAGATATTTTAGGCCACCCAGGTGGTGGCTTATGGCTATCAATTTTCAAGGACTATTTTTTCTCCCATTAGCTCACTGCCAAAGTAGAGACAATTTTCCTTGAGGTCCGCGAGAGAACAGAGGGCTTCTTAATTTTATTTTCAATTCACCCTTGCACTGTGGGTGTAGCCCCATGGAGTCAGAGCTACATCAGTCCTTCTCAACTTTCACTGCACTCTGAACTGACCCAAGGAGCCGTCAAAAATACTGATGCCTGGGTCCCACTCTCAGAGACCTGGATGAAATTGGTCTGTGGTGTGCTCTGGGTGTGGATTTTTAAAGCTCCCAAGGCTGATCCTAATGTAAGGGTCTAACTTAATGAGCCTGAGTAGTGAGGCAGACATTGATACTTGGCAGCCCGAAGTCATTGGCAATCCCCTTCTCCCTTGCCACTTCTCTCCATAAAGAGTGGAAGGAGAAGTGACTCATTTTCTCAACTCTCATTTAAGTTAAAAGGTGACCGTGTGCCCCAAGTGTGGGCTGAGGGTCAGGTGTCTGCTGGATCAGAGGAAGAGGCTTTTTTTCTGATAAAAAGAGACAGCTGTGCTCCTGTGCGTCTCCTGGCTTCACCCTCTTCTGCCTTGAACAACCATGATCTGGGCAGGAATCATAAGAGAAAGGCCAAGCACAAGGACTTCAGAGGGGTCAGCCTTGACATTGTTGAGCCTTTGAATCAACTTGAGCAACCACCTGCTTCTGACTTTCTTGTTACTGGAGAAAAACAAACTCCTAATTTGCTTACACCATCAAAACCCAGCTTTCTGAGCATGAAGATGGACACAATCCTAACTGACAGAAAGAGATCCTCTCTATTTTCTTTTGCTCCAATCTTCAGAGGAGACGCTAAAAGACTAAATACTTTTATGTAAAAATGACAGGTTTATTTACAGAGTGATGAGTCTGCCTGGGAAAGAATTTAAGAGTGGCTTACTTGAAGGTGTGGTCTCCTCTAATTAAAACCTCTCATAGACCATCCCACCTGTTGAAACACCCATGATGTAAGAAGAAGGGGCTTTCACTGAATGATTTCTGGAAACTCTTCTTCCGTAATTCCTTTTCAGAATTATACAACATTAAGATTAAAGACAGGCTTTAGAGAAAAAGTACACCCTCCATTCCTAACCCACCCAGCCCTCCCAACCTTGGGTGACTACCCTGCGAGGAATAACTGGGTGTACTCATGGCTGGTTCTGGCAGCTCCCTCTGGACTGCGAAGCCAGTGGCTCCTCCTGCCCTCAGCAGTCTCATCTGCCCACTAAGTCCCCATGAGCTATCAGTACAGGTAGGTCACTCCTCTGAGCAGCTGGCATAGGCTGTAAGATGTCTCTCCTCTCTGGCAGGGCACCCTCTTGATAGCAAAAGCCCTCATTTTCATACTCTTGGTAAAAGGCTCCCAATTCCCCCAAATATTTATAAAAAGTGATGGAAACAGGAGAGCAGGGTTCCTCTCCAGGAGCATGACTCATAGAGTGTCCAGCTGTGCCCGATCGCCTGCAGGCCTCTCCACGAGATGGCAAATGAAAGCAACGGCACTTATCCCACTGATGACCCTCTGCCTGTACATTCCCGCATGTATCACACAACATGCATAGCTCTTTCCTGGGTCTTCACTCCACACTAGAATAAAAGGTTTCGGCACTGATTCAGGCTTCTCTCTCTCCCCTCTCCCCCTCTTCTCTTGTGATCTCTATCAGGCTAGTCACTCAACCTCCACCGCAAAATAATATACTATCTTGGACTTCCCCTACTCAAAACAGTCTAAAGGCTCTCCCATACTTATGAAATTTAAAATGCATGAACCGGCTCAGAAGGCTCATCACATACTGTGAACTCAAATAACTTTCCCATCATTATTCCCCCACTACTCTGTGCAGCACTGGTATCATATTGTTTTATCTCCCAATTTATAAACACGTTTTGAACATCCCAACAAGATTCCTGAAGTCAAGATACAGTGTGATATTTGATAAAACTTGTTTACTTATTGGAATTACCTGGGCAATTGTTTACAGTTTCCCAGGATTTGCTCCAAGAAAACTTGACCCTTTAGCTCTAGGTTTGGGGATTTGCCTTTTCACAAGTATAAAATGCGATTTTATCAGATTAATAAATTTTGGAAGTATGATGGCTAGTAAAGAGAAAGAAACAGCCTTCTCCTATCACGTTCTGTGCAAAGCCTACCTGTCCTTCAAAGCCTAACTCCGACTTCTCATTGCTGAAGTGAAGTCCATTCTGGCTGCAGTGTTCTCACCTTGCCTTCTGCTCACTCTCACTTGGCACAAGGCAGTCTTTCCTATGGCCCATGCTGCAATTTAACTCTCATGTGAGATTAAGAGCCTTATCTCGAGATTAAGAGCCTTATCTCATTAACGCAAGAGATACCTGTGGGGGGTGCTTTCAAAGTGCAGATGTCCAGGAGGCTTTGCTCCTATTGATTTTATCCAGAAGATAGAGGGTAATGCCCAGGCAACAGCATTTTGAAAAAGCTTCCCAGATTATTGAGGTGAGGGTCCACCCCTCTTTTACTCTAGCTCACACTAACTTCTTCAGGAATCCTGCAGCTGACCATACCATGAGATCTCTGAAGGCAAAGACAGTGTCTGACACCTCTTTCTCATTTTCACCTGGTTTATACCATCACTTTGAATTCAGTCAAATGAGTGTTCAATCAAGATGCATGGACTGTTTGAAATGCTGACTGATGATCAATTGAAAAGGGTGAAAAAAAATGGCCTCTGCAGTGGCCAAGAACTAATTTTCATTCAGCTTCTATTCCTAGTCCATGCACACTATACCTATTTACTATAAATTCTGAAATGTCTCACGCATCTAGTTGTTCCCCATGTGGGAATGACACTCAAAACACCAGTAAGAGGTGTCATATACATCAGGAAGATAGATGGCCTCTCACTTTTCCCAGAGCACACACCGAGGGCTCCCTTACCCATCCCAAGTGTCACTTATATGGAATATCTGAAGCCATGTCTAGAGGCACTGTCAACATGAACCTCCAACTGCCATGGAGCTCTCTCAGGGGCTGCTCTGACATCCTTCAATGTAATGACCATGTTTAATGTAATGATCTTACATTAAAACAGGTGCTATCCAGCAAGTGACAAAACCAGCAAAGAGCAGTGCATCACGGGGGTCAGTCTAGCAATGAAAATAATATGGCAGCCCAGACGGTGTACTCTATAATTTTGACACTGTAGGAAAGTCTTTGTATGCTAAAAATCTCCTCTCCTGGATGGCCAAGGAATCTGTTGCAGCAGTTCCATAAAATGTAGTGTGTTGTTAACAAACAGCAATCAGGCATTGACAGGACATGGTGATTGATTTGCCATGTTGGTTTCAGTTACCCATCAGGGCTCTGACAGAAAGGAATGTAAGACAGGTAAGTTTTGATTGATGAGGAGATACTGGTAAGGGGGGTAGGGCTAATTATGGCATGCCAGTGAAGGTCCTGGCTGGCAAGAATATGAAAAGGCTGAGAACCAGAAAGAGCTAGGGAAGGGGAGGAGGGGGTAATGAAAGAAAGTGATTAAAGAGCCGGAGGGACATGAGGCTGACTCTGAGTGTCATCATTCCAAAAGGATGGGGAACATGGAGGTATGCTGTTTGGGATTATGAAAGTAGTAGTCTAGGAAACTATGTGAATCTAAGTCCCACGATGTAAAGGGACCATATCTGTAAACCTCCAGATAGGAATAAAGTCTGATTCTTGTTTGTAAACTATTGGTTTAACTCACATACACAGATCACCCAACACAGATGAGGGGCACCCAGGGACCTGCTTACTTCACTTCAATTGATAGTATTCACTCCTCTGGACTCCTAGGACAGACTTAGTGTAAAGAGACCCTCTCATAATTGAACTGTTCCTTAGTGGAGCCACATAAACAACTCAACCTCCCACTGAGCTGAACTTGCATCACTTATGGAACTACTTATGCAGAAACAAATTGTTTCTCACTATTTTTAGAAAATAAGAAAACCTGAAAGGCCAACAAAATAAAGAAAGAAGGAAACAGAGAGAGGAGCTGCAAAGACAAAGAGAAGAAGGAAGGGAGGAGGGAGGGAAGGGAAATGGAGGGAGGGAGGGGAGAGAGAGCAGGGAAGGGATCCAGTGCTTCAGTCATAGTATTCCCAGGGGAGGGGGGTACCTAAGCGGAGGAAAAATTGATAGCAAGAGCCAAGAGGTAAAAAAACAAAGATGGATGCAGTCTTTCCTACGGCCACTCTAAAACTCTGCTGTTTGTCAGCTGCTGCCAGGGCACTATTCTGTCAGCAAAGGCTTTGAGTTGATATGCTAGAAATTTTCCTGGGCCACTGGAAATTAATGATTCCAGAAGTAGTCCATGTTTTAACACAAACCAGAATTCTCTGTGAATTCTAACTTCCCTATCAAAAGAGGATCCTTTGTAAGCTACTGTATTTTTGTGCCTATATCAGGCCTCTGCCAAAAAGAGGCAGAGTGAGTTAAGAACTCTGCAGGTGTAAAAAACTTGGGGCCTCTGAGGGCCATTTCTGCGGGGATGGGGAGGGACACTCCTAGGGGATAAGAAAGGACTGAGGTTTTAATTACCTGTATTTATATTTCTATAAGGGGTTCTAATTGTGCTAATCTCTCATTGTAGTAACCTCTGCAACTCTTGTCCTTAAGGATACTTGTCCTTCACAGTCTATTTACTCTCACTGAGCACACACATTTTGAGGTTTAAGTCCTGGAAATTAAGGGTAAAATTGAAAAAGCAAGTTGGGGTGTTGATTTTATCCAGAAGCTGGAATATCCATAAACACAATGAAATGGTTCTATGAATGCTCTTCAGAGTCATCAGATGTGATTCTGAGTCCAGGCTCGTGGTTAAGCAGCTATGTAACAGGGAAAGTTCTAAAAGACAAAATACAGCTAAGCCTCAGTTCTTCAAATGCACAATGAGAATAATCAAGAGCTACCTTACAGGGCTGGTTTGAGGACTTGATAACTTAAGTGATATTTACTAGATATTGATTACATGGTAACTACTAAGTCTTGTCAAGTCCTGGAAGACCCTGGGGTGCCCTGGGCCAGGAGTCCAAAAGCCTCCATTCTATGACCAGCTCTGCCATGAAATAGCCAGGTGGCCTTTGTTTTCTCTACTGGTTGTAGTTTCCTCATTTATTAAATGAAAGTCTTCAACTAGTTGATGCTAGACTAGCAACTGGGAATACACTGATTCTCTTGTGGAATATATAATTTTTGAAAGAAATGGGAGAGAATTATGATCACCATAGAGAGGTCATGTGAGGGATGCAGTAACACTTGGAATCTCAAATAAAGATGATCTTGATGACCTTATTCAAGGCTCAATCACATAACGGTCAGACACCCCTAACCTTTGCCCAAGGGGAGAAATCTAAAAGTGGCATTTCTATAATGTGAACTCTAGGTCCAACTGGCCTTCTGGACACCCCCACCCCTGCCCCAAACAATACATAATTGCTAAAATCTTGACACACGCCTACCTGACCCCCATCTTCCACCCTTCCCTCATCCCTTTACCAAGAAGCCACAAACTTCTGCAGAACTGGTTTGGTGAAGTTGTTGAGTGCAGAAGTTCACTCCATCAACACTAGATGGTTCAAGGAAAATACTCAGCATTAGGTGGGAAGTAAAGACACTTAATAAAAGAACGTGATTTGGACAGAATTTCAAGATAGACACAAACATCATATGTCTCACTGATGAGAAAGGAATGAAGTCAGAATCCCTCTGGGTGTGGCAGCATAAGGAAGGAGGCACAGACACTTTCTCTGTGACTAAGAGCTCTCAAAAAGCTAATACGAGGGTGTAATCCTGAAAGTGGATTCTTCAGACCTGAAGTGTAGATGCTTAGTAGATGACTACTAGACAGTATTAGAGCCTGAGATTTGGATCTCTCTACAAAAGGTATGCAAGGGGAGGGAGTTCAGAAGTGATAATTTTGAAAGCATTCAAGAAACATGTAATGAAAGTATATCTTGATATGTATTCTTACTTGTTTTAATCTTCCTGGCCATGCTAACAATTAAAGATCAAGAACTGGCACGTAATTTACAAGTTAATCTGTCTAAATCCTTGCCTCTCTGTAGGCAGTGTTTCACCCTCATTTACCCATGAAAAATAACACCCTGAAAACATTAAGTTGAAGGTACATGGTCACATCTGTAGTTAACAATCAAAGGCAGGGGCGAGTGGAAGGTACTAGAGTTGGTGTCTTAAAAGAGCTCTCAATTCCTGGAGACCTCATAGAATTCTAAAATCACCTGAAAGAATTTCTATCAGTTTAGTTCTTCCAAGCACTAGTCTAGATCACTGCCTCTCAAACTTGAGCATGCATCAGTCACCTGAAGAACCAGTGAAAACATAGATTTCTGAGCCCCAACCCTGGAGATTCCAACTCAGTAGATCTGGGTTGGAGACTAAGAATTTGCAGTTCCAGCAATTTCCCAAGTAATGCTGAGGCGGTAGACTTGGGAATGGACTAGATCATTCCTTGGAGTCCATTTCCCGAGATCGTTTCTTGGGGTCTGATTTTTGTGCCTGGTAGGCTGCCTCAGTCCAATTTATTCTATTCAGGAGGGGGCAACTTGAGGTTGAGGAATGTGGTATAAATTTCTGTGGCCAGTACAAAGAGGTCCATGGAGGATTTCCCGTCGTGGTTCGGTGGTTGGTGAATCTGACTAGGAACCATGAGGTTGTGGGTTCGATCCCTGGCCTTGCTCAGTGGGTTAAGGATCCGGCATGCCATGAGCTGTGGTGTGGGTTGCAGGTGCGGCTCAGATCCCGAGTTGCTGTGGCTGTGGTGTAGGCCAGTGGCTACAGCTCCAGTTCAACCCCTAGCCTGGGAACCTCCATATGCCACAGGAGCAGCCCAAGAAATGGCAAAAAGACAAAAAAAAAAAAAAAAGAGGTCCATGGAGTGATGGTGTAAAGCAGAGTCAAGAAAAAAATTCAATTCAAACATACCAGCCAAAGAGCTGAGAAAATGATGCGTGTGTTTATCTGTTTTTCAAACTCCAAAAAGTCTAAAAATAGGCTTTGCTTTAACCTGCACTGAATCCTATGAGACATGGAGTAGGTACTCATATCTTAAAAATAATCCATGGTTTCTATAAATGTGTTCTTCTTCCCTCCTTTCCTTCCTTTTTTCCATCTGGAATCACTGAATTAAAAAAAAAAAAAACTTAATTCAATTGGCAAAATACAAATTAGAAATAACGTCAAGGCTACTTACTCTAGAGGCCACCGTCCTGTTTTTCCTGAGCTTTTTCCCAATGAAAAGGAATGGAGGTCCATCTTGGAATTGTCCCAGCACCCTTTACAATGGTAAACTCCTGTGGCTCTGGCCCCAACTCCACTCTGTCATTAAGTAGGGCTTTAGGGTCTGGCCAGCACAAAGACAAGGACAGTTATGAAAGTCAGGGTGGGGGAATCATCCATCTCGCTGTCAATGGCATGCATCACTCCAATGCTTCAAGCCCTATATACACACATCATTTTGGGTGATTTATGGCCCTAATTAGATCCCAGTGGCAGTATTCCATCAGCTAACAATGCATAGCCTAATCACCTTTTCTTCATACAAATGATTTCCTTAACTTTGCATGCATAACTTAACAGCTTTTATTTTAAAAACTCATGTTAACAGCTTTCCTGTGGTAACCAGTAGGGGTGCTATGATAAGAATCTAATTTGCTGTAAAAATGACTCATTTGTCAAATAAGCATTAAAATAATTGTTCCCCTTTTGACTGTTACCCTGCTGTTTCCAGTCATTTTCCAAAACTAAATTATTTACTCATTTGAAAGTTCAGCTGTGCATATTTTAATTGATATTCCCTCATAGGACTCATATTGTTAATGACAATAATTAACCCGAAAAGGCTGCTAAATAATTATGCTAGAAAGATATGAAGTATTTGCACAGAAAGTAAAATCAGCATTTGAAAAACTATCAAAATGTAAAACTTTCATATTTTATGGCAAAGCACAGTAATAGTTCATAATCAAATTAAAGAGAGAAAGGGAAAATGTAGATTATATGATTTGATGCAGAATACTTTATGTTTTCAATACAGAAAAGTAGTCTAGCTAACAAGATTACTCTGTCATCTCAGTAAGCTCCCAACATTACTATTCTAGCTGGCAATATAAACTGCTCTCCAGCACTTAGTATGGCTTGGAAAGGGAGCAACCAGCTCTTAATAATAATAATACCTAACACATATTCACTGCCTATTAGATAAATCTCCCTGTGATTAAACTCAACAAACCCCACACACTTCCAACAGAGACATAAGCACTAGACATATCGCCACCCTTCCCCAAGAATGCAGCTGGCTCTCCTTTTGCCAAGAAGTTCTCAGCAGAAGTAGCAAGTCCTTACGCTCTGGGATCCAAAGCGAGCTGCTGTCTCCAGATCCTTGTCAAATGAGGCAATGAAGGAACCACAGAGAGTCTTAGACTTATTTAGATATGATCTTCCCTGGCCAGTCTACCAGGCTTCCAGTTCCTGGAATCCCACAAGGCTGACATTCCCATGGAGATGACTAGACATTTACCCAAATGGACAGTTAGGATTGCCACATCTCATCTACTATCCTAGCCTAATAGGAGTCTTGAAGGTCAGGACCTGGCCATGTACACTCCACAAACACTTTTGAACTAAAGCAGAAATCAGTTTTATAAAATAAAGGTACGAAAGTGCTAGAAATTCACTTAAGGGTATATTGGTATATCTCCCATATGGCAAGAGCAGCCAAAAAGGGCATCAAGAAAGGCCTCTGTACTAGGACTGGGAGTTTGGAGTTACTAGATGCCAACTTTTGCATCTGGAGTGGATAAACAATGAGATCCTGCTGTATCTTGTCACTTGTGATGGAATATGATGGAGGATAATGTGAGAAAAAGAATGTATATACATATGTATGACTGGTTCACTTTGCTGTATAGTAGAAATCGACAGAACACTGTAAATCAACTATAATGGAAAAAAATAAATACCTTAATAAAAATGGAAGGCCTCTGTTATTGTTTCAATTTTATTTTTACCTTACAGCTGATACCACTGATAGCAAAATGATGCTATAAGAAAAGTGATGTTAATACTTGGTATTTACATAGTTCTATTTATTTTTGCTCACAGGTGCAAAGACTAATGCTAATAAGAGGCAGAAAAATAACTTAATGAATGCATGGCCATACCAAACTTCCAGAAGCACTGCACACATGGAACAAATGGACAGGTGAATATGGTGCTAATAATTGTCATCAAATAAAACTCCAACTTGCACAAAGTATAAAATTTGATTTTAATATGTAACTAGGTTGTTCATTTGTTGTTATCTATATCATTTCATCAATACTCATTCTTTACAAAAACATATAGCAGCTATTCTGTGCTTAGCACTGGCAATATAATGGTCACAGGATAACCAGGGGCCCTACCCTATAAGTTGCTTACATTCTAGCAGTTAACCAAAGGACATGCAAACTTATTTCTAGTCAAGATGGTGAAGATTAACAACATTTTAATGCAATCCCTCTCTCCAAATCTGCAGAAATAATACAAAGCCATAAATGAACTCAAGAATTAAGTATTCCTGAACCAGAAATACAAAGAGATGAAGTTGGCTGGAGCAACTAGCCAAATGGGCTCCAGGTCTGGAAGCAAACATTGGAGCCAGAAATTCAGTTCCATATTAAAAAAAGAGGCTGAAATTAGGTCTGAGCTGAAGTTACCCCAATGATAAAATGAACTGAGATTGGAGGTAGGAGACTACTGCCTATTTTGCCTAGCTCTATGGCTATGGACTTCAGTAGGAGGGTAGAGGCATATTCAGCTTCACAAATAAGAACTGAGCTAAATAAGCCATCCACCAACTCAGTTCCTGGATCTGCCACATTCACAATATTAACTTAAGGAGAAGTATTAAATGTTATTATTATAAGATCTGATCCTGAACTTGGGACAGAGGGAACAAAGGGTAGTAAGGTAGAGGCAACCACAAACCTACTAGACAAGGAAAGGTGATCACTGAAGGAAAGAAAATGTATTTGCAGGGGGCCATTCAAAAGAAACTTACATAACAAAATTCCAAAACATAAGAGATAATCTAGTGCTAAATACATCAGAAAAAATTAGCACTAGAAAGGTGGATTTATTCCCAAGTTGATTATATAGAACATCATGACAAAGATTTTAAGGTAGGTAGATTTAAGGTATTCAATTGAAAATGAAATAATAGTCTTTGAAAGACAGGAAAAAATTGTGAAACAAGAAACAGGCAGAAATAATATAAGAATATTTGAGTCTGAAAAATAAATAAGTAGAAATCTTGGCAATTAAAATATAATCACTAGTATTATTAAAGAAATTCATATAGATAAATTAAAAATCTAGACCTGACACAATCAAGAACAGAATTCTAGAATGAGAAGATATTATGGAGGAATGTGTGCAGAACAAAGCACAGAGAGACTAAGGTAACAACATGAAAGAACAGTCATGAGATACCAATTCTCAACTGAGATGCACCAACGTAGGGGTTAGCAAACTATGACCGAGTCAGATACAGCATTTTGCCTTTGAGACAAATATGATTTTTACAGTTATTAATGTTTGGGGAAAAATCAAAAGAAAATATATTTTGGTGCATGAAAATTCAATTTTCAAGTATTCATAAGTCAAGTTTTATTGTAACACAACCACAATAATAATTGCTAATATGAGAAAGAGAAGAACAGGTGAAGAGCACATAACATTTGAGGGCTTGGTAAGTCAGGGAAGTTTTCTCACTTAGGAAAGATCTTAAAAATCTTAAGATGACTGGGAGTTAGATGGACGAGGGTGATGAAACACAGAAGAGAGAATTCTAAGCAAAAGGTATATCATATGCAAAGGCCAGAAAGTAGGAGGGTGCACAAAATTTCAAAAAGTGTGTGCAGCTGGCAAGTAGAGGCTTAGGTGGGGAAGAGCAGGTTCGTAACAAATGAAGCTAGAAAGGCAAACCTGAGCTAGACCATTATGCACCATGTATTTTTTATTTTATTTTGTCTTTTTATGGCCATACCCACGGCGTATAGAAGTTCCCAGGCTAGGGGAAGAATTGGAGCTGTAGCCGCTGGCCTACACCACAGCCACAGCAATGCCAGATCCAAGTCACGTGTGCGATCTACACCACAGCTAACAGCAATACCGGATCCTTAACCCACTGAGCGAGGCCTGGGATTGAACGTGCATCCTCATGCATACCAGTCAGATTCGTTTCCACTGAGCCATGACAGGAACTCTAAGAACCATTTTAAATCTTACCAAGAACTATGGAGATTTTCCATAGGCAGAAGGGAAGGTTTTGGACGGCATTAGGTAAACAGCAGTGTGATCATGTATGAACTTAGAAAGATTTCGCTGGCAGCTGTGAGGAGGAAGGCTTGGTGTGGGTAAGACAGGTATGGTTGCATGCAGATAAATTTGGCTGCAGGAAGCTGAGGGACTTACTAAATCTTATGCTTTCCATTTTCTCCATGAAGTCAGATGCAGGGTCATCTGCTAAGATAAATGGGAAGATGGTTGGCTAGAACATGCAAAAACAGTGGAATTTCATCATAGCTGTCATGCAAAATAGAATAAAGAGAGAAAGAGCTGACTGGGAAAATAGAAAAGGGCTTCTAAGCACATCAAGATTGGAGACCTTGAATTTTTAGCAGCCCCATCTACTCAGCAACCTGCTACAGGCAACAAAGTGGGTCAAGAACCCATAGTTGAGGGCTTTACTTGGCATATAAAATAAAAGGATAATCCGCCCGAGGAGTTGAAAAGACTTTCAAAGAGTGGTTCAAAAGGGACTCTGGAACCAGGATGAGTTGGGAAGAAAGTGAAGATGAGAGAAACCAGAGAGCTCGAGGGCTGGAAAATGTTAAGTGACCTGAATGACAAGGGCTCCGAGAGGCACCAAAAAGACAGGAAGACAAGGTTAGATTGTAGAATGGCACGGTTTCCTTGGCAAAGCAGTACTGGGTGACATGAACGTGTAGAGAACAGCTATAGGAGTAGATGGTTGAAGCCAAGTGGAAGCTAAAATTAGGAACTAAGTAACTAAAGAACTGAGTGGCCAGGGTTAATTAGGTCATTACATGGATGATATTTTCACCCTGGACAATGGAAAACCTTGACTAGGGATAGAGAAGATGATTAAAATGGCAGTGTCCTCAAAGATAAATAAATTATGATGCAGAAGGTGAAAAATTATAATAAAGAGAGGCAGAGGGCAAGCTAATTGGATTGTGTGAGTGGTGATTACATAGATATAACTGTGGCAAGGTCATAGTCTAAAAGGGAGCTTGAATGAGTCAAGGAGATGCTGATGGTACTTTCCAGACCAGAATCATATCATGTGGGGTGGTGGAAACTAGCTGCAGAAGAAACCATGTGTTCAACAGAAAGCCAGGTTTTTAGCTAAGAAGTAGATGCCAGTTTGGAGAAGAGATGTGAAATGTACAAGAAAGAACTTATACCATAAGAAGGATTCTAGAGGCAAAGGGGAAAGGTTTGGTGCTGAAGATATATAAATGGAAAAGACACGGACTCTCTCTCCAAGGAACTCTGCATCCATTCATCACAAGCCATACTGGAGCAGCCTCCAAGCAGTCTCCTCATGACATCACAGTAGATGCTGAGAGCATTAGGGAAGAATGCAGTTCACAGCCACTTCTTGAGCAAAGACATGAAGTGGTGGAGGCACCAACTTCATGAGTCTCCTGCAATCAGAGAAATCAGGTAGCACAACATGCTGCCAATTCTCTGTACATATGGAAAAGGAGGGGATAACCCCACACCAGATATCCCAGCTTCTGCTGTCACCAAATCCTTTTCTTTAAGGTGCCAACAATGGATCAATGAGCAAAGTGAAGAAGTACAAATGTCACCATCACATGAGTAACTGTGCTCTGCTCATGTGACTGCCTCCTCCACCAGAGGAAAAGCTCCTCAGACGTCCTCTTCTTCTGTACCTAATTGTATCTAGTACAGTGCTTGGTACACAGTACTCAATAAGCAGGGGTTGAGCTGAAATGAACAAGGAACATCTGTATGACAATTAATAATTGACCATGTAGCTCCATATTAATTATTGAAGGGTTATAACAACTTTGCAAAGCAATTATTCTTGTAGCTCTACTTTCTTGAATGCTCCCTACTAATCAAAGTCAGTGTAACTATGTCCCTCACTTTACAGATTAGGGAAGTGAGGTTCAAAAGTTAAGAGATGTGCCTGGGTTATACAATTAGCTACTAGAAGCCTCCCAATCCTGGTCAGTTTCTGATATAAAATGTTGCCATCCACAACAAATTAATTCCTTCGTAGTCAGCGAGTGTGAGAAAGCATTAATGATTATAATATTAAGTATTACAATAGTATTTATAGTACAGTGATGATAATATATGAATTATTATTATTATTTTGTCTTTTTAGGGCCGTACCCGGGGCATATGGAAGTTCCCAGGCTAGCGGTTGAATCTGAGCTATAGCTGCTGGCCTACACCACAGCCACAGCAATGCCAGATCCAAGCCAGGTCTGCAACCCACACCACAGCTCATAGCAATGCTGGATACTTAACCCCCTGAGCAAGCTAAGGCTCGAACCTGTGTCCTCATGGATACTAGAAGGGTTCATTAACCACTGAGCCATGAGAGGAACTCATATTATTATATTATTCCTATTATTATTACTATTTTTAGCTCCTCTGTCCTGAGTCAGGCTTTTACCATACAGTCTCTAACACAAGAACCTATAGGATATCTATCATTATTCCCATTTTATAAATGATGAAACTGAGAATCGGAGAGGTTAATTAATTTACCCAAGGTCAAAGAGTAAGAAAGAGACATTGTCCAGCTCCAAACTCAAGTCTGTCTGTGGCCAAAGCTGGAGTCCTTTCTCCCATTCTCTTCTGCCTTAGCCCCAAAGTCAGCCCCAAAATGCTATCTTGCCTAAATCTTCATCTTAAATGTTCTGAAACTCTGAAAGCCAGAAAAAAAAAGTTTTGTAACATAAATCCTGAGAGTCACCATATTTATCAATTATTCATACTATTCATTACTTGGGGAATAAATAAGAAGGTGAACAGAAAACAGAAAGAAAAGATATTCATTCATTCATTCAACCTTTCACATTTTAGCACATTTCACCATGTGCTGCTCCCTGTTCTAATGACCGGGGGGATAAAGAAGGGAAGGAAACAGAGGAAATCTTGATCTTCATGGAACATCTATTCCAGCCAATCCCTGACCTCTGTGGTCCCTGCAGGGAAATCCCCTCCAGTCACTCAGAGATGTTCCCGCCTTTACAAATTATGCTCATGCTCTCAAGCCCCCAGGTCCAGGGAGAGGTAGGTCATTGGAATCAGAACCTGCACAGAACTGTCTAGGGGCTGGATTTTTATAAGGCTTAGGAAATTGTACCCACACAGCCGCTTGAGAGAATTTGCAGCCATCACTCCCATCAGAGGAGTGTGCACATGTGAAGAAAGCAGATGGTGAGCAAGCCTCAGAACACCGAGGCTGAACCACACATGCTCACAAGATCCACTGATCTCCCAACCTCAGCTTCAAGTTTACAGTGTGCTGAATTAAAGGGTTATGTTGAGATGTGCCTTTCAACCTCAGTCATCAGGAAGGCTGTGTTTCCTTTTAAAAGGCTTTTGTAACCCTGGCCACCCCTCCTCCCACAAGGGCAGTCATCCTCACTGCCAAGCCTATTTTTATGGTTGGTCTCCAAAACAAGTGCAAAATAGTGTTGGCCTCCAATGAGCCCTCCCTCTCACTGGCCATTGGGACACCATCTGCAAGTTGAGTGGGAACAGTAAACACTGCAGGTTAAGTAACTCATTACTAATATTTTCCTTGAGCTCTGAAACTTTTTAAACAAACAACAACAACAATTGTATCATAATAACCTTCCAGAGGTTAACAGCCGGCAGGTGGTCCAGCTCAGCCTAAATGAAAACCAGACAGCTGTTTGATTATAAACTGTTGACTCTCATGGAGATCTGGGGAAAACTTCTTGCCGAAAAAGGGTCTTCTCTTAAAAATCCCTAATGAAACAACACATAAATGTCAAAATGACAAAAATAAGGAAGTGTGTCATAGACTAAGCATTTTAATGTCTTTTCTGGCTTCCTCCAGAGTGTACTCTGGATCTAGCCACATTTAATGGCACAGATTCTTAAAGAGGTGGTGCACAGCATGAATTTTTATGACCCAAATAAAACTTGGAGAGGGTCACTTTCTCTGCCATAGTCACTGTCCTCAACAGATGTGTGGGAGGCTCACATTTCAAATCAGCAACTGTCCCAGCATTTTACCTGGACCCAGAGGCTACACAGAGTGCACATGTGAAGATGTAAGAAAACCCTGAGGTGAGGAGCATTACCCTGTCTGTCTCCAAGCCATTAAGACATTGCAAGGATTCCCCCGGGAAGCCTTGGCAAAGCTAGAGAAAATTCCAAGGGCTGATAAAATGGTTCGAGAATGGTGGATGAAAAGTTTCTAATAAAAACCTTATATTAGCACCATACGGCCCCACAGATTGATGGCTTTAACAGTCTTTTTTCCTTGATGATGAAATGACATGCAGGAAAATTACTCTCTAAATCAGTATTTAATTACTGGTGTATTATATTACAATCAGGAACATTTCAGAATGTTCAGCAAACAAAGTTCAACCTTTTTATACTGAAATCTGCAGCAAGTGGTGAAATGCAAAAATCCTAGGACTCCAAGAAAAAAGAAGCTATGCAATGATAATGACCGGGGTTTTTTTGGAAAAGGAACAAAAACGAAAAGGGTGCAAAAGAACATTTCACTGCTCCTAGTTTAGTTGCAATAATTTAATAGAAAGGTGAGATCACAGAGTGTGAAAAAAAAGCAGCTTTTTGGTTTGACCCATGTTTGATGGAGTGTTCTGACATGACCGTATAAGCAAAAGGTGGCAATGAGCCACATCCCCAGAAATAGGATGGAGGGGAGGGAATAGGAAGAAAGAAAGAGAGAGAGAGAAAGGAAGGAAGGGGAAGGGATGAGGGGAGGGGAGGGAAGGGAAAGAAGAGTCCAAGACAGCAGACCCTTGATACTTTTTGTTAGATATTTTTTGTTAGTTCGTAGAAAGAGGAATATTGAGGGTATTATGCGTCTTTCTGATAAAACAGAGTGTAAAACTCTATTTTGAGGGCTTTTCATATCATCTTAGAGACAGACTGTGGCTGCTTCTCAATTACTGGAGGCTCTGAAGATGAGACAAAATGTAACTTAATAAATATTTATTGAGGGTCAATATATAATACGCACTCTGCTAGGGAATGTGGAGCTACAAAAATCAAGGCAGTTTTGACCTCGAAGTGCTTTCAATCCTCAAAGGGAAAAAAATGCATGAATAACTAACTAGAAAATAAAACATAAAAGCATGAAGACTATCTCTACTTCATTATCATGTTTGTTATATTTATATTTATTATTTATTTAGGGAGCTTCCAGTAATGCTACTTGGGGGAAAGAGACTTTGAACTTGACCTGAAAGTTTGAGGATTTCCAATAATGAAGGTTAATTCCAAATTAAGCGAAGAAGCATAACGTAAGTACAGATAATGAAAACTAGTACCAAATTTACCTAGTTACTATACTTTTCTTTATATGTTGCTCCTATTCATTTTAAAACTAAATATAAGGAGTGCCTATATACATGTTTTTATTTGTATAATAAAATTCTTTATTATTTTTAAAAAACAATGTACCCTACAACAAGTAAGCTACAGAAGATATGTCTCTTAGCTAGCTGGAATTATTGATAACATAGCCATAACTCAACCTTAACACAATATGCCCAGCACTTTCTGTCCCATGCATGAGCAACATCAATGAACAGTTCAGGCCTTCAAGCCTCACTGATATGCAAAGGTGAGATTTGCATGTTTTGTCACCCCCTCTCAGTCCCTTCCTCATAGCGTCTGGGCAGCAGCAAGCCTCCATTCTGCTCTGCTCCTTTTTGCTTGTTTATTTTGACTTTTCTTTTCCACCCCTACTGCTTCTAGCTTCTCCCACCAAAGAGCTTACATCACATTCTATCAGGGCCATGCTCCTGTTGATAATCATAATTCTTGAGATTAAAAAGACTGTATTTAATGTAAGGATAACTTGATCCTCTTGCTGTACAGTGGGAAAATAAAATAAAATAAAATAAAATAAAATAAAATAAAATAAAATAAAATAAAATAAAATAAAATAAAATAAAATAGAAAAGACTGTATTTAGGAGTTCCCTGGCAGCCTAGTGGTTAAGGATTTAAGTGTTGTCACTGCTATGGCTCAGGTTCGACCCCTGGCCCAGCAACTTCTGTGCGCCATGGGCACAGCCAAAAAAAAAAAAAAAAGAAGAAGAAAGATTGTATTCATTTTCTGTGGCTGTCTTAATAAAGACCCTAGACTGGGTGGCTTCGACTAGAGATTTGTTTTCTCACAACTCTGGAAACTACAGGTCCAAGGTCAAAGTGTTATTAGCAGGATTGGTTTCTTCCATCCTGGACTCATAGATGGCTGTCTTCTCCCTCTGTCTTCACATGGTCTTCCCCCTACGTATGCCTGTATCCTAATCTCCTCTTCTTATAAGGACAGTTGTCACCTCAATTACTTCTTGAAATGCCTTTCTCCAAGTACAGCCACTGCCTGAGGCCAGGGGTTAAGACTTTAATATATGAGTTTTGGGGGGTACACAATTAAGGTCATAAGAGTGCTCAAGTCACTAAAATTCTCTGATCATTCATTTCCATCTCTGTGGAAAGAATCATAAAAGAATGACCTAGGATACAGATGGCTAGCAAAAACATGAAAAAATGCTCAATATCATTGATTATAAGAGAAATGCAAATCAAAACTACCATGAGATACCACCTCACACCAGTCAGAATGGCCATCATTAATAAATCCACAAATAACAAGTGCTGGAGGGGGTGTGGAGAAAAGGGAACCCTCCTGCACTGTTGGTGGGAATGTAAACTGGTACAGCCACTGTGGAGAACAGTTTGGAGATACCTTAGAAATCTATACATAGAACTTCCATATGACCCCGCAATCCCACTCTTGGGCATATATCCAGACAAAACTCTACTTAAAAGAGACACATGCACCCGCATGTTCATTGCAGCACTATTCACAATAGCCAGGACATGGAAACAACCCAAATGTCTATCAACAGATGATTGGATTAGGAAGAGGTGGTATATATACACAATGGAATACTACTCAGCCATAAAAAAGAATGACATCATGCCATTTGCAGCAACATGGATGGAACTAGAGAATCTCATACTGAGTGAAATGAGCCAGAAAGACAAAGACAAATACCATATGATATCACTTATAACTGGAATCTAATATCTAGCACAAATGAACATCTCCTCAGAAAAGAAAATCATAGACTTGGAGAAAAGACTTGTGGCTGCCTGATGGGAGGGGGAAGGAGTGGGAAGGATCGGGATCTTGGGCTTATCAGACACAACTTAGAATAGATTTACAAGGAGATCCTGCTGAGTAGCATTGAGAACTATGTCTAGATACTCATGTTGCAACAGAACAAAGGGTGGGGAAAAAAATGTAATTGTAATGTATACATGTAAGGATAACTTGATCCCCTTGCTGTACAGTGGGAAAATAAAAAAATAAAAAAAAAAAGAATGCCCTAGGTATTTTCCAGTTCTACAGGACCATGGGAGAGATATCTGCATTTCTACAGCACGTCTCCTGGCTACTTCCTACGGAAATCACCGGATTGTCTCAGGGCCTAATATCAGCAACAAAAAGGCATGAAAGTCCCCACTTGATATTGACAAGGGAGCTGAGATTCAAAATGGCTAAGTGATCAGACAAATCTTCTCAGTTAGTTGAAACAGGAAGGCCTTTTATGACTTCAAATGCGGTGTCTTATATAGAGAGAGTGAAAATAAGCTAACATGTCATCCCTCAGGTATTAAAAACATGAATTTTAACATTAATTTTCTAGACAGAATTAACCCCAAAAGAGTAACCCTAAGGATGATCATTTAAGGCTGTTCCCTCGGAGTAAGTGCTCCATAGTATTTTCAAGATAGCCAAGAAAGTTCTTCTACTCAAGAATTTAACTTCCCTATTTGCTACAGGATGTCTGATAATTCACCCTTAGAACAGAAGTTCTGTAAAGTGAGGCTTTGTTTTGTTTAGTTTTATTAGTTTTAATAATGGAGATTCTCAAATACAAAAGTAGAGAGATTATATAATGAACCATGGTGTACCCATCATCAAGTCTCAACAATGATCAATATATAGTCAGATGATATAGGGTGCAGTTTATAATAAACTATATGGGAGAAAAAAAATGGATATATGTATTTGTATAACTGATTCATTTTGCTGTACACCTGAAATTAACACATTGTAAGTCAACTCTACTCCAATAAAATTTTTTTAAAAAAAGTCTTAATCTCATATGGAAAAAAAATATATGGAGTCAATCTTTTTTCATCCTACGTAGTTCCTTCCTCCATGGGTAATTTTAAAGCAATTCTCAGACATTGTATGTGTAAATATTCCAACATAAGTATCTTTTTAAGATATAATTCCAAAACCATAATCAGACCTTAGAAAACTAACAATAATTTTATACAAATTAAATATAATGCGTTAAAAAGTTTATCCTCAAATTTCTCTTTTTTGAATTGAGGTATAATTGACATATGACATTATATTAGTCTCAGGTAAACAATATAATGATTTGATATTTGCTATGCACTGCAAACTGATAACCATAATATGTCTAACTACCACCTGTCACCATATAAAGTTACAAAATATCCTCAGATTTCTAACAATAATTATTTAACATCAAATATTCTTTCATTTTTTTATATTTCCCCTATTATCTCATAATTTTTTGGTAATTTGTTTGAATTTTTTCCAAGTAAGTTCCAATGTACCAGTTATCTATTGCTGCATAACAAACCATTCCAAATCTTGGTGGCTTAAAATAACCATTTATTATTTTGCATGATTCTATAGGTTGGTTGGGTAATTCTTCTCCTGGTTCATACAGCTATATTCAGCTAGCATCTTGACTGAGCTGGAAACCAAGGCTTTACTCTCATGCTGGAGGTCTTGATGGGAATGGCTAGAGGGCCAGGACCTCCCACACCCACCTACCACCAAACACTATCCCTCCTGCCACTTTCTCCATGTGTTCTCTCCCCAGCAGATACCTCTTTATACAATGACCCAGAGCTCTAAGACAGCAAAAGCAGATGATGCCAGGGCTAAGGCTCAGGCCTAGGACAGTGTCATTTCTACCACATTCTATGGTCAAAGTAAGTTAGGGTCAATCCATTTTCAAAAGGAGAGGAAACAGACCTCATCTCTTAAAGGGAGAAGGACATGACTGTATAGAAATAGAAGGAATTACTGGTGACCATCTTTGCAGGCAAATAATCACATGTGTCCATTGAAATTACTTGATATGTTTCTTAAATCATTTTTAACCTATAGGTTACTCCTTTAAATTGCAAATTTTTTTTAAGAAATCAGTTGTTTGGTCTCCAGAGTTCTTCTGAATGCCTCTCCCTGGGTTTTCTAATATGTTCCTGTGTTCCTTTTATTCTCTGAAAATTAGTAATTACATCTAAAGGCCTGATCAGATTCTTTTTTTTTTCCAAGATGGAGTTGTATACCTCCATGAGGAGGCACATAACTTGGCTGTCTCTTTTATTATAATGTCATTAGACACTGATAATCATTATAACAGGGGGGTTCTGCAAACTGTAAAGCCTATGGGCAAAATCTAGCCAGTGTACTCTGTTTTCATAAAATTTTATTGGCACCTAATCATGTTCTTTGTTTATGTATTGCCCATGGCTGCTTCCACATTTCAAGTGCAGGCTTGAGTAAATAAAACAGACTACATGTGGCCCACAAAGCCTAAAATGTTTGTTACCTGATCCATCACAGGAAAAGTCTGTTGACTCTTGATCTAGATTCATTTAGATTATGAAATTATAATTTTTCTAATTCTATCATTTCTCCTTTTTTATTAACTGAAATATTCCTATAAAAGAGAAACCTCTTATTAATGAGATAACTATGTGGTTATCTAAGTACAGATCATTTAGGAAGGGCAGGATACATGCTAGATTCTTTCCCTCTACTTACCTGTGGGTTTTTGTTTGTTTGTTTGCTTTGGTTTTTGTGTGCTTTTTTTTTTTTTTTTGGTCATTTTTGGCCACCCCATGGCATACGGAGCACCCAGGCCAGATATCAGAGCCACAGTCACAGCAACGCCGGAGACCTAATCCACTGTGCCAGGCTGGGGATCAAACCTGCTTCCCAGCAGCTTCCTAGAGGGAAGCAGGAGCACCACAGAGGGAGCTCCCTTATTTGTTTTTAATAAGCAATAGTTTCCTAGTATTCTCCAAAGGTTACCAATGAGGTGTTGAGGATATTTTGTTTGTTTTGTTTTAAAGTATCACTATGAACCCATGAATATTCCCTATGTTTAAATCCACTCCGTTTAGTTCTTATTAATTCTCAAATGGTCCCAGTTTTCTAAGTAAAGGTTTATTTAAATTATCTTCTGAGTCCTTTTTAAATAATCCCCATATTATTGAGAGCTTTATTACTACCTGATCTAACAAAGTGTTCCCTCTGCTAATCTTGTACATTTCCTTTCCTGCACATGGAATTACTCATTTCTCCAAAGAGATATGGTGCCTTGGTGAGAAATGGTATTGAGAATACAGATGCATGGGGTACACATTGACACTGAAATGGTTATTATTTCTAAGTCTTTTTTTTTTTTTTAGACAAGTGCTTGAAAATATGTCTTTTTTCAAAAGAAAGAATACTATGAATTTACACTGATTCTTCAGACTGAAATTCAAGACTATGGGATTTTTATTTTATCTCACTGATCTTACATCTTTATTTCCTTAAATGACTCTGAAAACTTCAATTCTAAATAAACCAGAATAAATATCCATTTGAAGTATCTCATATACACATACAACTGCAGGGTAACAATATCAGGGATATGATCAATAATATGATTACCAAAAAGTTTAAGATATTTGTGTAGTTCTTTTTTTCTATGAGCATATATTCCACTGGGGTTATCTAATCAAATCACTCTGTTAAAAAGTTAAGCTATTATTTTTAATGAAACAGGACATTTTGACATGACCATTTCAAAACAACTCAAATTGTTGAAGCATTTTTTTTTTTAATTGCCAAGTAATACCTGCAACAGAAACCATGGCTCCCCACCCAATTTCTGAACCACACTCTAGACAGGATTAGGGGTGGAGTGAGGCTCAGAAATGAGGTGTGCTCATTGTATACATTACAAAAAACCAAAACCAGAAAAAAAAAATATTCCTTAGGAGGAAATACATTCTTCCATTTTGCTTTCTTTTCAAAGTGCAAATTCCCCCAGGAGAAATAACAATCCAAGCTCTTATAGTAATTTACCCTTTTGTATGAATGGGCTCTGAGAGGAATGGGGGGAAAGTTTGGAATCACTCACTAACCAACGGCAAGGGAGTAAAAGAAGAATGTGATGGAAGAAGGGCAGAGCATGAAAATGTGCAGACTGCAGCTCGAAAATGCTTCCTTCATCCTACTTTTCCCCAGGGTGACTCCAGGGGAGGTAACCAGATAGAGAAGCAGGAGAGATTTTATGGAAGTCAACATCCTTAAGCCTCCTTTAAATCACCAGATTGCTTCTGAGAGGCCTGATTTCCTCCTTATACGTACATTTCCGTTTCCTTCTCTTTATCTTTTCCCGCCTCCTTTTCCTCCTTAAGCCAGACATTGACAGACTATAACTATAAGCAACAGACAAACTCAACTGACATCATTTTTGGTAAATAAAGTTTAACTGGAACACAGCCAGGCCCATTTGTGTATGTGATGTCTGTGGTGGCTTTCACACTCTGATGGCAAAATTGAAGAGATGAGAAAAAGACTTTGTATGGCCTACAAAGCCTAAAATATTTATTATTTGGCTCTTTACAGGCAAAGTTTGCCAACATCTGCTCTAAGCTGTGGGATTTCAACCTTCTGGGTGATGGCTTAGCCTTTCTGAGCTCAAAAGATTGCTAAGATTTAATTTAAATGGGCCACTGAGAATAAGCACACTCCCTAAACAGGACAGAATATAGGTTCTAAAAACTCAACTAAATTCAGGTTCAAAAGCAGTGCCCACTGGGAGTGAACCAAAGTCACAGGTTCAGCATGCAATTTTTAAAGAATTCTTAAATGAACTACAAATTTTCTTTTATGTACAACCCAACCAGAAATCCCCCAAATATTTCAATGAAGGATAATGATGCCTACCACCATTGCTCACTTTTCCCGTACTAGGCACCTTGCGGTGCATTTTACAGGTGATGTATAATCTTCTTTCATTTTTTATCAATCCTGGGATATGGACACTATGGTTATCCACATTTTATAGTTGAGTGAACAGACTTAGAAAGAATGAGAAACTGGCCCAGGGTCATACAGCTGGGAAGCAACGGAACTTAAATGCAGAAAACCAAGCCTTCTCAAACAAAGTCCATGCTTTCAAACCACTAAGCAATGCCACTCCTTAGCCAACACACTGAAGTTTGCCAGAGTCTCAAGTCTAGAATCTGAAGGGCTCCTAAGAAAAGACTGACCTTTCTTGTTCAGGGCTGAGACTTCCTAGAGAAAAAATGACTGCTGTGAATGACACAGGAGAAAGAGGAATCTGCCAACAAAACTATGAGATAACTTCTTTCATTAAACAGACTTCCAGTTAAATATGCAGCCTAACTACAGACATGAAACCTTTCTTCCTACTGAGTCCCCTCTAAAATGATTATAAAGGAATAAAAAGGACATAAGTTCTTGAGTACAGGAAAGCAGGAGAGAGACGTCAGCAGATGAGAAATTTAATACATTTTTAGAAGGAAAGTATATCAAGGAGGAGTGGTAATCAATCTAGCTGAACAGGGAAAGCTAGAACCAGAAGTTCTTGCAAAGATAGATACCACAATGGAAAGAGAGTGTGATGACCCCCTATAGAGTCCTTAAGAGGCTTAGGAACCAGCAGTAGCTAGATAAGGCAGGGCCAGGCTCAAGTCTAAATACAGATTTGGAGGGTGGTAGCAAAAATCTGCACATGAAGTAGCTGCTTGCTTAAATGCCTTTCCCCAAACCATATAATCCCTGAACAGAAAACTTTTACTATGTATCCTTCTAAAAGGAATAAACTAGAGAGGCTCCAGATGCATATGTATCCTTCTAAAAGGAATAAACTAGAGAGGCTCCAGATGCAGCAAAGGGATGGGGTAGGATGAAGAAGTAAAAACTGGAGGATTAAGGAAACTTCGTGGGCAGGTCCTGCCTGAAGAATTCCTACGCAAAGTGTATGCCCCACCTTCAGAGTTCCCATTGTCAGAGTCTTTGCTGGAGGTGGTGAACAATCCCAGACCTCCGTGCTGACATATGGGGCATTCCCAGTGAAAATGCTACTCTCTGGGCAATTACAGTGAAGCCCACCAATTAACTGGCCCATAAAGCTTTCAATCAACTCCATTCTCAAATAAGAGCAGATATTCAAAAGATTACCAGATTTGAGGAAAAATCTCCAAAATAAGATATAAGAAGAAAGCAACAGAGAAAAAGAAAACAAGATGAAACACAGATAATTTAGGAAGAAAACAAAGTTTCACAAACTATAATTAATATTCTCAGAGAGCTAAGAAGGTAGTATATCCATAAAACAATTAGATGCTATAAAAGAGGAACAATCAGGGGAAAAGAAGAGCTATTAGAAATCAAAGTCCTGATAAACTTTTTTTAAAAAAATAGATTTGGAAGATAAAATCATGTAAACCTCCTAAAAAAAAATAAAAGAAGATAGAGTAATGTCAGGATACAAAGAGACACAGAAGATAACTCTGATTAATCCAACACCTGTTTTTAGAAGTCCCAACAAAAGCAAACAAAAAAATGGTGAGGTGAAAATTATCCAATACATAAGAAAACTTCTCTAAACCAAAATGAAATAAAATCTTCTGATGGCTCCATACTCTTGGAACCCAAGTGAACACAGAATATCCAAGGAAAAAACCATTTTTAAAAGATTCATACCAAGGCACACTACTGGGAAATTTCAGAATAAGAATCAAGTGAAAATTCTAAAAAAGATTCTACCCAGAAAACACAGGTTGCAGGTAGAGATAAAGGGAACAAAATGACAGGATTTTCAACAACAATAAAGGGCTAGATAACAATGGAATTAACTCTTCAAAATTCTTAGTGAGACATAATTACTAAATCGGAATTCTTTATGCAGCCAAACTAAAAATTAAGGTAAGAGGAGGGAAGACTGCTAAGAAAGACCCAGCTGTAACTTCCCTACATCTTCTAGCTCCCCTGTGGCCTCTCTTAGGAAGCTGCTAAAATAATACCCCACTGATGAAAGGGAGCGAACTTAGAGGAAGAAACATTTAAGGAGATCTCAAAGTAAGGGATCCAATCCAAAAAAATGACAAAGGGAAGTTTCCACTATGGCAGCTGTGTAAAAGCTCCAACTTTTTAAAGGAATTGACTAAATGATAAATTCAAACATTGGGGGAAAGCATACAACTAAAAGATATATAGATCTGACAAACCAATGGGAAAAATTAAGAAAAGATGCAGTGGTCATCTTAAGTGCTTTTCACCAGGTATTTTTACCTCTCCACCTTTCAGACATGTGGTAGAATTGCTCTTCAAAAGTATCCTGTGGTTTGTGAAGACACATCACTAGTTCTGGGCAACAAATGGTAAGCAAAAGTGATATGCATCACATTTGGGCCGGAGCATTTTAAATGCCGGTCTGTTGCCCTTCAGAGCATTCTTCTTTCTGGCAAGGAGACTGATGGGATTCAAGACAGTGGTTGCACCAAGAGCCTAGGACCCTTAGTGACTATAATGAGTACAGTCCCTCCCCACCCCCTTAAATTAACCCATAATGGACACAAAACATAAACAAGAAAGGAACCTCTGCTGTTTTAAGCCACTAAGATGTTGGGTTTGTTACTCAATGAAACCAAGCCCATCCTGACATACATGGAGATCCATATATGTGTAAAAATAGGACAATTATTAGAATCATAGTATATTACCAATTATACAGAGATGACATTTCTATCATTGTGAAAATTTTAAATCTGACTATTAATTTAATCAAAGTTTTTGATATAACTATATGGAGACAGGATAAGAGAAGTTAAGGATCATGGTGGTTTAAGAGAGATAAATCAGTATCTATCATTAAAAAAAGAGCCAACAGTCTAAAATTAATAAAGCCAAAAATAGTAGTTAATAGTGGTATTCTTTTAGCAGTATGGAGACACACACCATAAGAAACAATTTAGACTAATGAAAGATATTTCTGTGGGTAGGAGAAATATGAGAGAATGGGAGCAAGGAACTGCTCTTTCTATGGTACCTGGTGCATGTGATTTTAACTGTGCATGTTGCATTCAGATCAAAATGAATTTTAATGGTCACTCTAAAAACTTAGTTTTATTTGACATTTCTATCTCAAAAGAGTTGAGCATTAGTTGGGCTTCCCCTATTTCACTGAATTCACGCCACAGAAGGCAAAGTTGTGTAAATCATCTTCCACCTGCTCTCTCTGAGACCTCTCCCCGACTGCCCTGGTGTTGCCAAGGTCCAGAGGGGCTAGATGTCAAGCCTGACTGAAAGCGTCTGGGCTCCCCTTCGAGGGCAGCAGTATCATCAAGTCTGACTCATCAAAAAAAATCCCTCAAAGAACCAAGCATGGGGTTGCTGCTAGGGAAAGGCTGGAAGGTGCCACACACTTTTCTGGATGGATCATAATACCTGACAACACAGCAAGCATGGGTCTTCTGAAATTAAGTCCTGGTCTGAGAGTTCCACCTTTGTTCATAAGCTAACCCATAGGTAAATATAAGGTCAGTCAAGGTTAGGTTTCAGAATGATGCCCTCTTTCGGTGGGCTGCATCTCCAGGAGGCAAAGGCCCCTCAGTCCAAAAAGCTCAAAGGAGCCAGCAAGGTGGCAAGACTTTCCCAAGCTTCCTCACCACCACCCCCGCCCCAGGCTAGGCTGACGCTCTAGAAGAAAGTTTGCCCATTTGCAAAGGGCAAGGCTTAACAAGCCATGCAAAGAAATGGCTGGAGATACTCCAAGAATTATAGATTGTCAGGATCGATGTTGTTACTTTTTCAATAGTGATAGAAAAAAAGAAATAATAGCCTTGCTACATGCTAAGAACTGTCTTAAGTGTTTTAGGTATCATCTAATGAGGGTGGTGGTGTTATGATCATCGTTTTAACAAATAAGAAAACCAAGGCACAGAGAGGTTAACTATTTTGCCCAAGGAGGTAGAACTAGCAACTACAGAGGTGTAATTCGAATTCAACTCTCACTAGACCATGGTCTAAAGTGAATCACTGGTAATACCTGGAAGAAAAGTCATTTTTCAACATTGACGTTCTGCACCAGACAGAGTGGGGGCTGCTTTTCAAAGATGCTGTTGCTACTCACAATTCCACAAAGCATGGGTGTATGTGAAACAATCATTCCCCTGACTGCATAGGTCTACTATTTATATGAAGCTATTTAACTTAATTACAAATAATTTAGGCTACAGATGGGAGCAAAGCAACATTAAGGATCTTGATTTTGAAACCGTTCTAAAATAGCTTTTAAAATCTAGGAGGCAAATCGTCTTTCCAAATGGAAATGAATGTGTGATGCAGTGAAGTCTCAGAGTTATTAGCATCTTTTGCTGAGCCCCCATCTATTTCCTTTGTCATTTACACAATGTACAGTCTTTAATTTCAGCTCCATGATCAAAGACATGAAACCAGAGAAGCTCACTACTAAAATCAATGGCTGTATTTGGACAGAGAAACAGCAGCGACGTGAAAGCTGCTTCTCACCTATGACAAGGGGAGACCAGACTCTCTTAATGGTTCCAGACAAAGAGGTCAGCCCAAGCTCTAAATGAGGAATGCGAAGGCATGTGTGTGTATATATACACATGCACACACGCACTGTTCAAGGAGAAGGAGGCTCAGCGTCGCCCATCCCATTCCACCGTACCTGTGAGAGCTCCATTGCTGAGTGCAGTGCCAGGAAACATGTTTTTAGGAATTCAGAGTATCACGTTTCATAATTTGACTTAAATCAATTATCCCATCCCTCCCTGGAACAGGCACAAGCTCCAAAAATACAAAATGTAAATGGAACCAGCTGCAGCAAAAGCCTTTTGCCAGGATGAATTTCAGTCAACGTAATCAGCCTCCTCTTCGAAGTATGTTACTGTTGAGACCCAGAGATTGCCTGAAACACTTCCAGTGTCCTGGGAGGGACCAGGAAGGTAACCAATTATGGGAGGAGAGAAATAGAAGGAGCTAATCTTCTCTGTCCTGGCTTGTCTTTGCTCCAAACTCTTAGGAAGAATTAATTCACTCCTCTGGGGGATACTGAGAAACTCAGGTCGTTATTGGCAGCCTTCAAACACTATGCTTAATTTATGGATATTTACTAAACCACATAATCACCCTGAGTTATCCCATTACAGGGTTCAGCAGAGCTGAGGTCTGCAGCCTGGGTGTGAAGACCAATTATGAGAGGTTCTGTGAGTGTATTTGAGTGTCTGTTAAAGAAGGCATGAATGCACCCCACAATTATTTAGGTTCCCAACATACTGCCCAACAAATGGATCCCATGCGTAGAGTTTGGCATCCTTCCACTGAAATCTTTCCCCTTAATTGATTTAAAATGATAATTCAATTAAAATAATTATTCTAATCAAACTTCATATCTTTTTGGCAGGTTCAATGGGGGCCTCTGCCCTCGATGTTATTTTAGTATTTTCTTTATTTGTTTTCTCACCGGGCTGACTTTGGCTCTCTTAATCTTTGGAAAATTTTACATCATTGGGTAATAACTGCACCTTTCTGGAGCTTTCCATTCAAGACAGAGGGAATTAGAGAAACAAAATATCCTAAAGAGATATTGTACTTTGAACTCTAATTCAGTGGGGACCAAGAAATAACTGAGAATGATGGATGATGTCTCTCTCACTCACCCTTTCACCAAAAAAATCAGACCTCAGAGTGACCAGCCTGTTAAAGCTGTAAGAGGAGGATGAATGGTAGTCCCATCCCTCTTGAGCTCATCCTTTTTTTTTTTATTTCCTCATTTTTCTTTCAGTGGCTTTTGCACTCTTGAAATGTATATCAGTTGTAACATATCTCAGGAATTCCCATAAAACTTCTAATTTTTGAAATATTACTATACAAATTATTTCTTCTATACAACTCTGTTAGAAGGTAGGTAGGACAGATCCTCTCAATTCCATTTTAAAGATGAGGAAAAAGCAACACAGACATGGTAGGTAGCTGTACCAATATCACACAGTTAATACTGGAAGGACTGGCTGTCACTTTCCAATTAAAGAACCATATAGCAATGTAAGTGAAAAACAAACTCCTCCTATGTTGTAATTCTTAGCATTAATAAAATATGCAAGGACACTAGGCCAGTACAATTTGTACAATTAACAACTTTTACTTAAAAAAAAAAAAAAGACTCCAGTTGTACTTTTGCCTAAAGGATGCCATCCTCTTAACCTGAATCACTTGACACCTGGGAATCTAGCTGTGACCTCTTCCACCTTTCAGCCATGCTAACGAGTGTGCAAAAAAGATCTGTAGTAAAAGAGACAGGTTCCTGGTGCTACTCAAAGTTGAACATTAGACCAGGAATCAGGAGACTTGACTCAACAGCTCTGCCACTGATAAGGTATGTGACTTTGGAAAATCTTTTTTTTACTGCTCTGAGCTTCAGAGTACCCACTAGACCTTCAGATTCTAGTATCTTTTAGACAAAAGAATCTTGATTTTTGAGATTCCAATATTAATCTCATTTGAAAATCATCTCTAAGGAAAAAACTGGGCTTGAACAAGGCAAGAGCACAGGAATATGTATTGTGAGTAAGAACCCAAGCTACAGACCACATTTTCAGAACCACTGCCCTGGACAGTTTCCCCTGAAGGCTCTAACTTATTAGTGATCAAGAAGTTTCCTTGTGAAGCACGGTCATCTACCAGACTGGTCTCTAATAGAATATGGGTTTCGAGGAACAAGTACAGGACTAACGGCCAGAAGGCCTGGATTATATTCTAAACCCTGTCGCCAGAGTTAGAGGCCTCATCTCTCCAACAGTAAAATGAGCTCATAAAAGCAGTTATTTTTATATGGGGTGACCAACTTCACAGCAGCAACATCTAGATTGCTCTTCTCTAAACAATGAAAATATGCAGCAGCCATTAGGATAATCCTGGCGTGGTGCTTTCTGAACCTGCTAGGTATTGGGTGGAAATATTCAAATTCATTTAATGCAAATGGTATTTCTCAAATACCCATTCTGAGCCAAGCCAAAACACTGAGCCAGAGATGAAAGAAATAAGACATGTGCCCTAACTGCCCCCGGAAAGTTAATATGAAACCTGACAGAACCCGTTCTATACTAGAATTCACTAGAAATAGGAGTCATCCCATAGTCAAGACATATAAAGTACATGCGGAAGGACTGAGACAGAGCAAAGAAACAGACATTTAGCATGGGAAGCAGTAAGTCTGAGGATCTTTGCGGATATATATATGGAGAAAGTAAGTTTTGGGTCAGGTCTTAACAAGACAATCTTAGAGTTCATGTGAAGCAACAGAGTCTTGAACTCTGGCTGCTGCTAAACTCGGGCAGACTGCCTGAGACCATGGGACAAAATAATTTGCCCCTCCTTATCTGGAGAGGCTATTTTCTCTCTCCTAGTTTATATTTCAAACTAGGCTGATGTCCAGTGTAAATATACATATACACATCAATCCATCCATCTATCCACCCAACACTCTTCCTATTAAGGACTGCACTTTTCACTGGGGATGCAAATAGGATGAAGCCACGGTGCTGTTCTCAAAGTTTACAAAAGAACCACACAGCTCATCAGTGAGAATTTCTCACCAGCCACAGGTACATCCCCATGAGCTCAGATTCAGTAACCTGGGAAACTTCTCTCCTCTTTTTCTAGATTAACTCATCTGCCCACTGGGAGAGTGACCGGAGAGACAGCACAGTGCTATGATTCAGGTGTGAATCCTGCCTCTAAGTAATTCATAAATAACTGCTAGTTGTGTGATGCTGGGGAATTTACAGAACTTCCCCAAGCCTCCTCATGTTACATGGGGATAAGAAATTAACACATGGAAAGCATGGGGAAGACTGACAACAAGCTCCAGCAGACACTCTGTAACTGTTCACCATTAAGATGATGTCTCCTATACTAGCCATCATCAGCTGCTCTAGAGCAGGACATTCGTGGTCCCCTAACTCCATCACAGCAGGGCACCCCCCACAAGAGTATCTACTACATGCTAAACACTCAATATGTGCATTTGTATGTAGCCTTTCCAGAGAGCTCTTCTTTTAAGCAAATGTACATTTCTTCTGGCTTGAGAGCCATCACCTTCCTGGAGACAGAGACAGCCTGGTGAACACCCTTTCTATAGCAATGCTCCTAGCCCCCCATGACCACTCTCAGCTAACCCAGCAGGCTCTTCCTATCCCAACTAATCCATTCATCAACACACCCAGGCACGGATGCCCTCCCACCCTTTTCATCATCTCCCTTGGTTGGCCCAGAGCCTGCCCCAGTCCTCTGTGTCCACAATCTCAGAAGCACTCCAAATAGGACAAGCACACACTATTCTCCAAAAAAATCTTCTCCAGTTTTCAGTTCTGCTAAATGTCCTGGTGTATTTAGACCAAATTACCTCTGAAAACAAGATTCCATGTACTCTCTATTTCCTTCACCTTAACATGATAGATTAAGAGGTCCCAGATGGAAAAAAGATGACCGTGTTCATAAGCGAGAGAAGATATGTGAGCTGATACATATCCTCGCCCAAGGGGACTCAGAGCTAGAAGGGAGTCTTCATTTCAAGTATCAACTCCAATCACTTGATGTAAGAGTTGTGTTAAGAAAAGATTCTGAGATTATGTCTAAGCTCAATAAGAAGTAGGCTGTGATCAAATACAGTGTGTGCCATGAGCTCAGGAATGGGGAACAGTTTTTAATATTTGATAGATCTGCCCTAGATCCTTCTGGCAGTCTGTGTAATGAGCTGGTAAACTTAAGCCTTAAAACATGCTACTTTGTATATATTCGGATTTAAAGACTACAGTAAGCCCTTCAGGTCAAATATTTTATCAATTATTTTGATCTCTTAATAATCACTTTTATAATTAAAAATCTTCAAGATCCCAATTCACCTTAAAATGTGTTTCTTGGGAGGAATGACCTAAGTTATTGCCATCTTATCACTGTTCACTCTTATCCAAAATAGCCAAGTTTTGACATAAGGGATGAAAAAGAAAGAATTTGCAATACTTTCCCAAAACACATGCACTGACAGGGTTGCACAGTGCAGCCTGGGCAGTCATTCGGGAACATGAAGGCACACAATACTGGGGAGAATAATGAATGGAGTGTCACAAAATGAACTGGATTCAGCAAGATGGACATGTCTGAAAAGCATACATTATCTGTTCCACAAATTTGCCCTCCCTGGGCCTAGGGGATAACTGTAACTTTCCAAAGTGCAGAAGATGTGCAAGAGGTCAAGGGCACTCGGACTGACCAATCAGATGAGGAAAACCGGTTGACGTCTATTTAGCTACAAAAGGAAGGAACCCTAAGGAAGTCCAAGCATTCGGCTCAGTGTTTCGGTTAAACAAACAAACAAATAAACAAAAAACTAAATGAAGGGTAGGTAGTTTCTCTTCCCTTCTAGGATTTGTAGATGTTCTATTACTGTATTTTACCTATTCTAAGGCTGTTGAAATATTAACATCTCTAAAATCAAAATGCATCTTAAAATCGATAACATAACACAGTTTAATTTTGACCACTTGTTTTTCCTTTCTTAATGGAACATAAAATAATGGCATCTATTGGAGTTCCTGTCGTGGCGCAGTGGTTAACGAATCCGACTAGGAACCATGAGGTTGCGGGTTCGGTCCCTGCCCTTGCTCAGTGGGTTAAAGGATCTGGCATTGCCGTGAGCTGTGGTGTAGGTTGCAGATGCGGCTCAGATCCCACGTTGCTGTGGCTCTGGCGGAGGCTGGTGGCTATAGCTCCGATTAGACCCCTAGCCTGGGAACCTCCATATGCCACGGGAGCGGCCCAAGAAATGGCAAAAAGACAAAAAAATAAATAAATAAATAATGGCATCTATTACATCTGATGGCAGATGTGATGAAACACCTAAACTGGAATGGGGGTGTTTTAATACACAGGAATATGCCAGAATCCTTTTCTCTCGGATTCAGCCACAATTAGCACAGCGCTCCAAGCCTCTCTCCTGAATCCATATAGTGTTTATGGAGTCCCCAAGACACCCAAGCACAGTGATTCTGCTTGTGCGGCTACATGAAAAGTCTTGTCTGAAAGGGAAAAGGCAAGGTGGCCCTATTTATTTTAATATGTCTTCAGCTATTTTAAAGGGTTTTTTCTTACTTCCATGTTGGAGGTCTTTCTACCAGTTTGGAAAAATGCTCCCCTCCCTCAATTCCCCAAACACACAAGTTAAGTGCTAAAGCTTCAGAGTTTTCTATGTGGCCCTCTGTTTCCATTAGATGAGGGAACAGCAATGAGAAAGGAAGGAATGCTTTCAGAGTGTCACTTACACCCCCAGAGGCTCTGTACCACCCACAGTCTTCCCTCTCTGCCTCTCAAATGAATCAGAGCAAAATTAAATATCAAAACTCACTCAGATACTCCCAGCTTCTCCAGACCTGCGGACCAGCCTTTGCCACCTGGTGAGGCATGCAGCTTAGCTGAGCTCTGGGTATATAAAATAAAGTTGCTATTGGTGCCCTGTCAATCAACATCCAATCCCATGCAAAGGCAGAATGTGCAGCCATGTGCCTGCCACATGTACAATGTTACTCAGCCACCTTGGAGGGAGAGAACAACTCCTCCAGGGAAATTCTCACAGCCCAGACGTCTGACTCAGGGATACAAGTGGGGGAAGAGAGAAGAGAAAAGTCAGAATGAATTCATGGCAAGTACTGATGGATCTCTGACCTTTCCAGTCTTAACCATCCAACGATGCATGGGGAAGAAAAAGAAGTAAAGAGGACAGATAAGAAAGAATGGAAAGGAGAGAAGAGGGCAAGGATGTTCTCTTCTGGAAGCACAGCCAGGGGTCCAAGGTGAGCACATTCTCTGAAGTGGCACTTCTCAATACAAAGTTCTCCGGGCACTACGCTGACATCACTTAATGCTAAAGAATAAAGGTGAAAGGACATCAGATACAACAATGTGAAAGAAAGACAGTAAGAGAAACTTGGGGAAAAACCTGGAGGTAAAGAGTAAACTTTTCTTATTCCCATGAATAATGCCACATGGCAGCCATGACTCTGCTTAGGGAAACTGGCTTGGTCAGGAGTCACAGGATGATGCTAAAGAAGAACAAAAGCTGGCAGTCACCCTGGTGGACCTCAATGAGTTCATGTTCAGCCACGGAGAAGAATCAAGAGTCTATTAGTCTGTTGTCATGTATCATGATTTTACCAATGTCATTCCATCTCCTACTGAGGCAGAAAATTGGATTCATTAATGCTTGTTGAATAAACTGGATCATACAGAAAAAAAGAAAGAGTCTATTAGCTACATTAACTGGCCAATAGAAAGAAATGCACTCATAAATATGTGCTTGCCCTCCACTGAATGATAATGTCTCTGTCTCTTATCTTTCTCTCTCTCAACTGCTTGGCCTGAATCAATGACTGCTGGGAAAGCCCTAAAGGAGGATGATACTTTCCCAAGTCCTAGCTTCCAGTGTTATTTCCCTTCAAATTACATGTAGTCATGTCTACAGATCATTAAGACACTAGCTGGTTTATCAAAGGTACTCACAGGAATGAAACAATCTTCAAATTGACACTTGAACAGAATTGATAGATCTAGCTGTTCCCTGTAGAATAGCTATGACATGCAGAGGAACCTGAATATCATTGTCCTAAGTTATCTAGAATAAACTGCCCAAATTCCCCCACTTAAGGCATATGAACACATCTCCTTCTCTGGAGATTGTGTGATAAGCACACACATCTATACTTGTCTGATCTACTCCTCTGTGGTTTTAAGTGGGGAAGAACAAGAATTGAAAAGAATATTTTTCTTTTTTAACTGAAAAAGCTTAAGAGGAATTCTCTACATGTGTATAGAACTTTATACCATCCAAATACTCACAATTGGTATCATATTTGATGCTCATAGGCATCAAAGCCCACAAGTGAGATGTGCATTTAAACATCTTAACACTGCCAAGCAAACCAACAACATTTCTGTGAACCTTACATTATCAGTTGCTCATGGCCTCAAATGATCTTTCTCTCCATCCACTGGCCTACACTAATTTCTTCTTTAAAGCTTATTTCCCCTCTTGGTCAGTTCTGCCTCTTTTAAAACTTGAATTTTAACACATACATACACACACACATGCACACACACGCACATACATACATATACACACACACTACTTATATATGTGCATGTGTATGTATGATGCACCTATATAGGTATGTGCATTTTTACTGCCTCTGAGGATCTTTATTCATAAGTTGAGGTCCCCCCTTTCTCCCTTCTTTTTTTTCAACACCTTCTTTTATATGCCCATAATGCTGATCAAATGATTCCCACACTTCTCACAACAGATCTGCATGATTTGCATAAAGAATATTTACTTGCCCTTCCTCACCCTGGTTCTATTTCTGCTGCCACAAAATAAACTGATGTTTAGTCTCAAACCATCAACTTCAAAACCAGAAATTATTATTCATATAGAGAATCCTTCCATGGAGTTCCTGTCATGGCACAGCGGTTAATGAACCCGACTAGGAACCACGAGGTTGTGGGTTCGATCCCTGGCCTTGCTCAGTGGGTTAAGGGTTCGGCGTTGCTGTGGGCTGTGGTGTAGGTCGCAGACGCGGCTCAGATCCCACGTTGCTGTGGCTCTGCAGCCGGTGGCTACAGCTCTGATTCAACCCCTAGCCTGGGGACCTCCATATGCCACGGGTGCGGCCCTAGAAAAGGCAAAAAGACCAAAAAAAAAAAAAAAAAGAATCCTTCCAAAAATTTTCTTCTTACAAACTCTGCTTTACTCTTTCACCCATCACAGGGGATGATTTTACGGTTGACAGAGAGTTCCTGTCATGGCTCGTGGTTAACAAACCCAACTAGTATCCATGAGGATACAGGTTCGATACCTGGACTTGCTCAGTGGGTTAAGGATCCAGTGTTGCCATGAGCTGTGGTGTAGGTCACACACGTGGCTTGAATCCCACATTGCTATGGCTATAGTATAGGCCAGCAACTACAGCTCCAATTTGACCTAGCCTGGGAACCTCCATAGGCCTCTGGTCCTGCCCTAAAAAGACAAAAACAAAAACAAAAAAGTTGACAGACATCTATAAAACCTAACCCAACTGTCTCATTTAGAGATAAGTAAACAAGAATGTGAACTCAGGTCTTAGCCAACTGGGTCTTGGCAACATATTCTGCTATCTGGCCCAGTCACATTGCTCATCTGAGTTTTATTCTCATAAATTATTTGATATTGTCACCTACTGGCCCAAATGTATTTTGAACTTGGTCAAACTCCATCACTGAGCTCCTTAGCCTTCACAACTCCTCCTCTTACCCAAAACACCAATGGTCCTCCTTGGTGAATAAACCACTGTCTACCAGATGTCATCCTTGATTTGGGTGCCATCCTGATTCCCGCCCCTGCTCCCTCCTCCCATCCCCTAGAAGCTTATCCTAGACTTCCTCCTTCTCTCACTAGTCTGGTTCAGGCCACCAACAGCTCTTACCTGAACTACCCCAACAGCATCCTAGGTGGTTTCCCTGCTCTCCCTCTTGCCCATGCCCAACTGTAATCACATCTCCTTGCATCAGCCAGGGGGCAAGAGGAAGTTCTCCAAAATAAAAATTTGGTCATGTCACTACCCTGAGTAAACCATCGATGAGACGTCATTAAGAGAAAGTCCAGCCTCTGAGCAGGGCTACAGGTCTATCTGTGTTTTGACCCTTCCTTAATGTCCAAGCTCATCTTTGGCTGCCCCTACATCACATTTCAAACCAAACTTCCTTTAGTTGCTTGGATGAGTCATGCTGTTTCCCATCTTCAAGACTCCATACAAGCTAGTCCCTCTGGCTGCAAGATGTTTCCTCTTCTAAGTGGATAACCGGCAAACTCCAGGTAGCAACTATAGAAATTCCACACACACCCCCAAGATCTTTGCACAGCTCAGGCTCACTTCTGCAGTTGTTGGCTCATATGTCACCTTTTCAGGGAGGCTTCCCCTCACCTTCAGACTCCATCTTCCTGTTCTGAGTCATTTTTCTTCATAGTGCACTCCACAACCCCATGGATTATGACCCATTTGCTCACTGCTGTCTGTCTGTCTCTGCCCCTCCTCAACACACTAGACATCCTGAAGCACCATAAGAGCAGGAACTCTGACTTGGTCACTGCCGAATCCTCAGTGCCTACTAAGCACTTAATAAACACTAATGAAATGAATGAATATTCTCCACACTTAGCTTAAACTCTTAGAGTAGTAGCTTAAGAGATATTTGGAGTGGAGTTCCTGCCGTGGCACAGTGGGTTAAGAATTTGACTGCAGCAGCTTGGGCCTCTGCGGAGGTGCACTTTCAATCTCCGGCCAGGTGAAGATGGGTTAAAGGATCGGGCACTGCCTCCACTGAGGCACAGGTTGCAGCTGTGGTTCAGATTCACTCCCCGGCTCAGGAACTTCCTTACGCCATGAGTGCTGCCATAAAATTTTAAGAAAAGAAAAAGGAAAAGAAATATTTGGGAGTTCCCATCGTGGCACAGAGGAAACAAATCCAACTAGAAGCTATGATGTTACAGGTTCGATCCCTGGCCTTGCTCAGTGGCTTGAGGATCAGGCGTTGCCGTAAACTGTGGTGTACGTCACAGACGCAGCTCGGATCCTGTGTTGCTGTGGCTGTAGTGTAGGCCAGCAGCTGTAGCTCTGCTTCGACCCCTAGCCTGGAAACCTCCATGTGCTGCAGGTGTGGCCCTAAAAAAAAAAAAAGAAAGAAAGAAAGAAAAAAAAGATAAATATTTGAAGGAAGGATGGAAGAAAGAAGGGAGGAAGAAAAAGAGGCTCAAAGTTTGTGAGTAATGGCTTTCCCCTTTCCATAAAAATTGCTACGTCTTCTCCTTTACTGTGTTTGTTATTTCATCTTTCTCCTATTAGCCACTGAAAACAGTTGCCAAAATAATGGATCAGATAATCATCACACTCAGCACAGAATCTGGCAGGACAGTGAAACCGTCCACTGTGAGTCCCCTTCCAGACTCCTCCAATTCACTTCTTAAGCTCAGATGTCTTCAGTGAGTCACCAACTTCTGAAACTTCAATTAAAATGTCTTGAGTGCCCACAGCTTTGCCCCTTCCCCTGAACTTTCCTGAAGACAATTACTCAAAGAACTCCTGCTTCATGCATTTTTTTCATAAGCCATCTTCTGTTTCCCAGCCCCACCCCTGCCTGCAAGCTGTGCGTAGGTGGCATTATTCTTATTTCTTGACCTTCTCTTGTCCCTCATCACCTGCACAGTGTTGAAAGAGACACCTCATTTGTTCTCTGATTTGAACTATTTTTCCCAACTTAGTTCATCTTTATCTTATAAGGAACATTCGCTTCCTATTCTGGGTTTCCTCTGAACCTTTCCTTTAATGATTTGAGAGTCCTTCCCACCTAGACTGAAGTTTAAGGGCCTCACCTTCCTTTCTTTTTTGAAACAGGGTGCTGCGTTTTCCCTCATCCCATCCGCTAACCCGTCCATCTCCTGCCCCACCATAGTTGGTCCATGAACACTGGCAGTGACCTGCTCTTCCCTGTGAAACACAGAGGGCATCTGCTCCAGCCAGGAAATAAGAATTCACCCCAAGCCGGGAGGTCCCCAGATCTGTTCATTCACATGGGCCTCAGTTCCTTCCTACTGAGATTTGTTTTTCCTTTTGCAGCCCCAGCATCGTTCCTTTTGGCAGAAGAGACGCATATAAAATAGGACTGACGGAATTTGCACTGTACTGATCATTCATCAACAATACCCTGGTGTTGTCAAGCACCCAGCCAAAAGGGTTTCTTTTCTTCTTATTCCATGCTTAGCTTTAAGTCCCTTCCCCTATGCTAAGCACCTCTGAAAGCCATGTTTGTAGGGTGAGCTTCAGTTTCTTTTAAATTTTTTTTCCTTTTACTTAAAAAATGATAGATATTCTCTTTTATGCATCTCTAGTTCAAGGTTTATTCTTTTAAACTCTGTACATCTTTAAAACCTGTGCTCATCACAGAAAGACCTGTGGTGTCAGTTTGGATTCTATAAATTTCTTCTCTATTCTCACTTGAATCAACTCCTCTAAAATCATAAGAACAGTATCAAGCCAAATACTAAAAAATGAAGACTGAGCCCAGAACTTTTCTTTCACTTATTTTTAAGGTACTCATTGCAGAATTGATTCACAGAACATTGCAGAAAATACAAAATCCAAAAAGAAAAAGACTGAATTTATTCAAAACCTGCCCAACCAGGATTAATCATCATTAATGTTTTGGTGTATATACTTGCAGGGTTTTTTCCCTAGTGCATTAGCAAAAAAAAAAAAAAAAAAAAAAAAAAAGAGATCAACTGTCCATCCCATTTTATTGCTTTCTAAATTCACTTAAATTCTACCGTACACATTTTTTTCTGTCACTGAATATTGCTCTACAATATCATTTTAAAGACTACGTAGTACTTCATGATACAGATAAGCTATTAGCAGTTCAACAAATGCCTGTTATGAGGCATCAGCTATTTCCAACATTCAGGATTAGAAACAATTATGTATTGATCACCATTGCAGAGGAATATTTTGCTTATCAATGATTGGTTTTTTTAGGATTCACTCCTAGAAATGAAACTGCTACATCAGGGGGTATGAATCAAATTTGGGGAAATATAGCTCAAGATCACCTTCCAGAGGGACTTTACATTCTCTGTAAATTTATACCAGTTTATATTCTCTGAAGATGGGCATGTATATTTCCCACATCCAGGACAAGAGTGGGTATTACAATTTAAAAAAACTTATTCAGTCTTTTAAATTATTAAAATATTATTTGTTGCTTTCAATTTCATGTATTTAATAACTCATAGGTAATAATATTTTTCATACACATATTGACTTTATTTTTATGCTTTTGTGATTTGTCCATAGCCTTTGAACATTTTCTTACTAGAGTGCTCATATTTTTCTTAAAATGTATAGAAGCTCTCCATAGTATGTTAGTAGACCTATCCTTATAAGTATCTTACCTCTAGTTTTTCCTACTTTTAAATTCACTATTTTATGGATAGTTTTTATTTAGTAAATGAAATTTATTATTCTTTTCTTACATATTATCTACCTTTGGTATTATGCCTTAAATGTCTTCCCCACTAAAAGATAATTTTTTAAAAGCATTCATATTTACTCCTAGTACCTTTATGGATTCTTTTACCTACTTAAATAGTGAATTCATATGAAACTTAATTTGGTATATGGAGGTAAGTAAGAGATCTTAATTTTTGCCCCAAATAGACTAGCCATGTGTTTCAAAAATACTTATTAAATAATCCTTCCTCCCCCAGTGGTTTTAAGTACAACACTAATCACATACAAATTATTGTGTTTACTTAGGGTCTATTTTTGGATATTCTTGCCTGCTATTTTGAAAAGAATTTGCACTTCTAAGTATTCTTACTCAGAAATGAGGTAAGTACTTTCCCTTAAGATATTATCTCTTAATAAAAATTTGTCTTTTCAAATAAGTCTTTACCATTTCTTGTTAAGTCTGTATGAACACATTTTATATTTCTGGTTGCTAATATTGACAGGACTGTCTTGTCATCCTGTCTGGAGGTTATCACAAATACAGGAATGCAATGGCTGTTGTAACACACTGCTCAGACCCTCTGTCCTGGCCTGTGCACTCATTTCCCTCTTTTGGGTGTTGATGGATGACAGATTTAAGCTGAGTCCCTTTCTTCACCTGTCCTTAGCAGGAGAGAGCGGCCTTGCTCAAAGTCATACTCCTCTCCCAGAAGGTCCATGTCCAGTGACTGGTAGGTTAGGGACATCGAGGTCCAGATTCCTTGCTTCTAAGCAGGGAGATTCTCAAGAACCATCCCAGTTCTAGGGCTCCCCATGGAACTGAATATGGTTTTTGTGGCAACTGCATCAGAGTCTAACATCTCTCTCCATTCTCCCTAAGGTACTGACCCTGAGAATATTAACCAATTAGCTTTTTGCATGTGAGCCTCCAATTCACGTTCATATTTCCCAGGGAGCCATTCTTAAGACAGATGATGTCAGGAGTGATTGAAGAAAGAAGACTGAACTAATGGGCAGCTTTGGAACTGAATCACCTGCTAACCAGCTGACAATGAGGACCCCACCCCCAGTGGTTGGTAGAAAAGTACAGGCTTGCTGTAGCAGTGCAATTGATAAAACTTTTCACCTGCAACAACCTGGGACCATATACCCTTGGAAGAAAATGCCCTGGCAGGTACAGTATCTTAAGCTTTGAGAGGATCTAAGGAAGTAGTAAGTATAAAGACAATGGCTTGCTGAATGGTACTGATGCATTGGAGAAAGACAAGAAAAGGTAATAATCACTAATTGAAAGGTAAGTGTGAAAATCAGAGGAACTTCTTGGCAGCATGAACACACATTCTGATTTCTTATCTCCTGGGGGAGGAGGTTAAGGATCCAGCCCAAGACTTAATTATAAGAGTAGCAAAGCTCCAGAGAAAGCTGATTTCTTAGCTCTAGTAAGTGCAGTTTGCCAAGGTCAAGGCCCTGACTGAGGAAGGATAGGACTCTGAGATTTGAGATGGATCATTTTAGTCAATACGCTTGAAAACCTTTACATTCCAGATCCCCTGACCTCTCTGGGCCTGCAGAAGTGGCCCACTGCTCCCTATTAGTCTAGGGAACCCCCTTGCTTAAAGATTGATACAGAAGACTCTGCACTGCAATGGAACCCATATCCTGGAACAAATACTCCACCATCAGAGTGGGAGCTTATGGAGGCCAAGTAATAAATATGGAGGTCGAGACTGAGTCCAGGGCTCAATCTTGCTTGCAGGCCTAGTGGGTCACAAGTCCACCCCTGGGATTTGAAAAGATTGTTGGATTCCAAATGTATAAATGGAAATGGACATACTTGGCTGATGACAGAATCTTTATGTGGGTTCCTCGACCTCTGGGGTAAGAGCTATCATAGTAGGAAATGTCATGTGGAAGCCTCCAAAACTGGGGACTTCCCAGCCAAAAATGATAAAACACTCTCACTTGTTCCTAGGAGAATAGCAGAGATTAGCACCACTCTAAAGACCTCATTATGATCTAGAATGCAGGGTGGTAGTCCACACTATACCCATTTAATTCTCCAGTCTGGCTATTACAAAAACCAGACTGATCCTAAGGGATGACATCAAATCATCCTAGTAGTAGCTCCAATTTCAGCTGCTCTGCCATGTGTGGTACCTTTTCTAGAGTAGAGCAACATGGCCTCAAATACACAGTATATAGTCAATGATCTTGTGAATCCCTATCTTCATCCAAATGACACCAAATGACCATGTGGCTAGAACTGTTCACCATAAACTTGTCAAACTTAACAAGTAATAAGGTCAAGCAGGCTTAGCCAACAATTCCTCATAAGATGAATACTGTCCAACAAGCAGGGCCAGACAGGACAAGCCAGCAGCATAAGCAGGTGGCCTAAACCCACAATTTATTCACCGCAGTTATACTAATGCCTCACCCTCAGCTCAAATCTATGGTTACACAGGAAAAGTCCTTTAAGACTTCCCATGGAACCGAATGAGAAGAGAAAAAAGGATAAGCTTGAGTCACAGATGTGTCTGTTTGGCATGTGAGCATGGAGTAAAAATAGGCAGCTACTATACCATATTGCAGCCCCACTCAGAGGAGGCCTAGAAAGGCAATGATACAGAAAATCCCCCAAAGGACAGAGCTTCAGAAGACACAGCCAAGAGTCTACTTTGTCTGGAAAGAGAAGTGGCTCCAAGTAAGAATACTGGGCTTAAGGCCACTGGGGAATGACTTCTCTACTGTGTCAAGAGCCTGAAGGAGGGAGACGGGAAGAACATGGAAAGCTGGGGAAGAAGCATGAGGATGAATCTCAAGATGTAGGCACAAAATGTGAAGATCTTTATTTCTCATGTTAACTAATCCACCAGAGAGGGTCCAACACAGGACTAAGCAAAGGCAGGATGACGTGTTCAACTGATGTTAGCCAGGCTCTGCATCAACCACCCCAGTGCTGGCAGAATGGGTGTAGGAACTGAGTGGCCACAGAAATAAGGATGGGTGCTGTGTGTGGGCCTAATAGTATGGGCTCCCAGTCACCAGGATTGAGGTAGCTACTGCTGCCACCAAATGTATTGCCTACCAGGAATAGAGACCAAATGTTGATTTTTTGAAAGAGTACCATCCCTCAAAAAGACAACCAATGACTACATTGCACCCCTTACAGCCTAGAAGAGATTCAATGATTCATCTTGACTGGATTTGAAACACATTCTATTCCTGCATTTTCCTTTCCTATCTGCAGGCCTCAGCCAACACCACTACTTTAGGGTAGACTATCTGAGCTGCTGACCCAGACCCCACAAATACCATAATGGACTGAGATACCTACTTTACAGCAAAGGAGGCACCACAATAGGTACATGGTCCTTAGTTCCACTAGTCCTATCTCATTTTGCATCACCCAGAAGTTGTTGTCAGGCTGACAAAGCCTTTTGAAGGTGCAACTGAGGTACCAACTTGGAGATGATACTCTCTGAGAATGGGGTACTTTCTCCAGAATATAATATATACCCTAAGTCAATGCACACTTTATGGTGCTGAATCTCCATAAACAGAATATAGAGATTCAGGGGAAAACGACTGGAAATAGGAATGGCATCACTTACCATCACTCACAGTGACCCACTTGTGGGAATCTGTGATTCCTGCTCCTGAATTCTGTATAGTTAGAAATACTGGGTTCCAGAGGAGGAAAGCTTCCACCACGTGACAGAGCAAGACCCACATTAAACTCTAAGCTATGACTTCCATCTGGTAACTTCAGGATCCTTGACTCACTGAACCTCTTCTAGGCTGTAAGGGGTGCAATGTAGTCACTGGTTGTCTTTTTGAGGGATGGTACTCTTTCAAAAAAATCAGCATTTGGTCTCTATTCCTGGTAGGCAATACATTTGGTGGCAGCAGTAGCTACCTCAATCCTGGTGACTGGGAGCCCACACTGTTAGGCCCACACACAGCACTTATCCTTATTTCTGTGGCCACTCAGTTCCTACACACATTCTACCAAGAGACGAGCAGACAATGGATCGCTAGGGTATCTGACCTAACAATCAGGAGGAAGTAGGGCTGCTGATATACACCAGGCCAGGGAAGAATGTTTATGGAAATCAAGATTCACTGAGGCATCTCTTGGTCTAACCTTGTCCAATTTTGCCCGTAAATGGACAAGTGCATAGCCACGGCCTGAGAAGGGTGTGAGAGCTGGGGGCCCTGGTTACTCAAGCATGTGGGTCTGTCTCAGTCATCCCACCGAGTAAGCACCTAGACCAGCAAAGGTGTTAGGCAGTTGTGAGCTCAGACTAGGATGGGTGGTAGAGGAGAAAAGCATTGAACACTGGTTGCAATCTTGAGACCAGCTACAGAAGTGAGGCAGTAATCCATCCCACTTACCTTTCTCTTCTGAGCTCTCTTTTCTTTTTCATTAAAACCCTCTTTTATATTTATTGATTTCTCTTCTATGCCTTTTAAGGTTACCCTTTATTTTTACTTAAGCTAAAAGCTTATTTATTGTAATCTTCCTTATTTATTAATTAGAACATTTTATGTTATACATTTTCCTTGATAACTGCTTTAGCTACACTCCATCAGTGTATGGTATTCTCATTTCATGTCTGAATAGTCTAGCATTATATTTTTATTTTTACTTGAACTAAGACTTAAGAAGGCTTCATTTCACTTTTTAAAGTTAACTAAAATTTCCCTTTATCAAATTTTTATAGGATCTCTTTCCCCAATGTTCATATATCAGTAATCCGGGATCCTTGGTTTCCATAATGAAAACATTTGACTTAATGGCACATTGCAATGCACAAATGATTTCTTCACAAATTTTTATCTACTCGATCATCCAGCTTTAGCCCCCCTTCTCTATCCTAGGAAAAAAACTGTTCTATTAGAAGGAAATATGGTATTGGAAATCACCTATGGTATTAGAAACCATCCTCCAACTTGCAACAGCCCAACTTCCCATTCACATTGCCAAGCTGAAACCTCAAACCAAGCTGCTTTACTGGAACTGTTACCACAAGCAAAATCCCTCCTAAACAAAGTCCCAGTGTTTTCTATACTTGCCCTTTCATTCATGAATAGAATGAATAGAGCCTCTGACCCTGACCTGCTTGATTAAAGCCCACCACGGTCTTCCAGGAGTCCTTTTCTCCTGGTAAAACCTCCACACCAAATTCAATTCCTGTGTGGCTCTGAACTTCATACTGAATTCCTTGCCTGCAGAAATACGCTATCCTATAAATAGCATCCTTTCACTGAATTCATAATTGGGGTTCCCACCTCTCTCTGAGTAGCTGCTTTTTTGCCTCAAGAAGGAGACCAAAGACTCAAGTCCAGTATGTGCCCCAAAGGTAAATTCTTATTATTTCTTCCTCTTCTAGGAGCTGCACAAGTTCTCTTTTCTTCTCCTAAAAACTCAGAAAAATAAGCAATTTCTACACATTTTGCTTTCTGCCCATCTTACAGATGAGGAAACAGAGGCATTAAGAGATTAAGTGACTTTTCCTAAACAAATTAGTGGCAGTGTAGCAGCTGAGCTGGAATTTGTATCTCATAACTTCTACTTGGACATAGTTACCCTAAAATTATGCTGAAGTATACAGAATTGTATTCATTTTCAATAGGCAATTTTAAATGGAAAGCAGTCAATATCTAGCCTTCAGTGTCTGCACAGTAAGACAGCACAGACATAAACTCATGACCATCTCAAACTCGACATGCATATTCTGTAGTCCCTTGTCAATGTCAGATGACCATTTTTAGTGTTATCCTATTTTACCTTCAATCATCAGGACATCCCAGTCCTGTAACCTAAAGCTTTTTCTGATCCTCAGTATATTTCCCAATATAAATATTAGATGTGTTAAGTCAAGTTCTAAAAATCTTAGAGATGAGAAACAGCTACTAGAGCTCCTAGGAACAAGCAGTTTTGCTCTACTCTCTATGTTCAACTACATGAGCCCCTTATCCCACCAATATTAACTAGGTAACATGGTACTATGCAACACGCAGCAATTTTGTGTAGAAAAAGGAGACATCTAAAAGTAAGCGTATAAGGAGGAGAGGGAAAAGCAGGCTTGGGTGTTGATTTCTCTCACGTTTCAGTGCCACGTTTTGACTGTACACAGCCCAAAGACTTTGGCAAGGCTACCTTGCTGATGGAAGGTGCCATACCAGCATGGATGCAGTAAGGATGTGTAACTGTGCACACCTCCTGTCATGCAGACCATTTGAAATCATTCTGCCACAGCCTAATTTCTGGCTTCAGGGATACATGAGTAACCTCTAATAACACACCCAAGACTTCTGTTTATCCCTGTCATTAAACACCTACTCTCTCTCAGTTTCTAGGAGGATATGAGCATCAAGCAAGGGGGTTCCCAGCTCGGGAAGCTTCTTGCGATAACCCATTCTAGAATAGTTTAGCTGGAACACTGGTCCAAAGTCACCTACTGAGGTTCTGTGAAGAGGAAACAACACAGGAAGCTTTTCCCCAAAATATTCAGAAACATGATGCTGCACCTCCAAGAATTTATGAACGATAGAGCAAGCCAAGATACAGATGAGTGAAAAGTATGTGATATAGGAATCAAGCTAAAGATCATCTTTCTCTTGTACCCACAAATGCACACACATATACACACACTCACACAGAGGCTCCAGTCTTCACCCAACACAGTGTATCCTATACACCACTGTTTATTCATGATACTTCTCAATGTCACATTCTTCATGCTACTTGACAAATCAGGGGAAATCCTATTGCCCAGACAGTTGAAGTGCAAATTCCTGGCAACAAGGCTGCAACGTTCTCCTCCCATGCCTTTTAATTTGACCATGGGACTCCTAGCTGCTGCACTCTACCCTTGTCTGACATCCCTAAAACACAGTGCTCCAGACAACCACTATCATTAGACCATTATTGGCAAGGGAGAAGAAATGTGCTTGCCATCATGCCTGGCCCATTTAACTGCTCACATTTTGCTTATATCCACCCCTAAGGCTTTATTCTCTACTTACCATTAATATATTGATTTATTCATTTGTTGATTAACGCATGTTACTCTCTTATTATTTACTGCACATAGTCAAGATAAACGGAATAAAACTGAAGCCAAAGAGCCTGGGTAGGAGGCAATCTCCGTGAAGGCGGGAAGGGAGAGATGGGTACAATGCGAGAGTGAGGACACAGGCGGATGATCAGGTTTGCAAAGGAGAAGTGGATGAGTATGGGTTTGGGCATTTTTTTGTTGGGACTGTCTCTATGATAATCAAGTAGAGATATCAATTAGGCATTTGAATAGAAAAGAATCAAGGAGTCACCAGAGAAATTGTGTGGGCTGAGAAAACTGCCAAGACCAAACCTGGAAGCACACCAGACTACCGGGGCTGAGGACAAGGTGAGAAGGACACAGAGGAAGGTCAGGGAAGTAGGTGAGGACCTAAAAGAGCATGGAGCCAGGGCACTTAAAGAAGCAGAGGTTTCCCTTTTTAGAAGATGTAAGACATAAAACATTCCTCCCTCAATTCACAAGCTATCTCAATGAAACCATCTGAAATCGTCATTGAGGGTGCACCTTGAAAGAATAACAAATTTTACAAGAGACTGTCCTCAGCTTCAAGGAGCTTGAGTCTGGGGGTGGGGGGAGGTGTGCACATGAACAGATATGACAGGCAAGCATCTTATTTCTCACCAACAGTGGGTCAATTACACAAAAAGGATTCAGTTAGTAGTAAAAACGGACAAAACACTAATGACAAATTCACATTAGTATTTGGATCTTTTAGACTTTAAATATGTTTATTCGTGAGCATCGAAGTCAGAGGGAACCTCATCTCCTGGAAAGCATACATTGAAGTTCAAGTTTCCAGAACATGGGCAGGACTGAATGGAGTATTTACTGAAGGCAGGTGAAAGCAAGAGAGTCAAAGAAAGGGGAAAAAGGTCCAAACTAAAGCAGCAATGCCTGACAATTAGGTCAACAGGATGAAGCCAGGCCATCAACAGATAATCTGGCCAAGGATTAGAAATCAGAAAATGGGTCAACAGGTTGGGAAGTAGAATGGAGACAGAATGCAAAGAGGGCCCCAGCGAGGGGACAAGAAAAAGGCAAAAGCATCAGAGACGGGCTAGATGGGGAGGCAGATCCATGGCTCAGGAATATGCCTGACAGCTTCAAGGAGCAACAGGATAGGATCAAGGAGCTAAAACACATCACTTCTGCAGTTCCGGGTACAGTTAAGTCTCAGTGAGAGACTACTCTGCATTTTGGCTGGCACCCAATTCCACCAGTGGGGGCGCCAGCATCCTATTTTCCTGCTGTGGAGTCTCATGCGGGCTGGGGATTGTGTCTGACTCTGGCCTGGGGCAGTCTCCCCTCCCTTTGTCTCCTAGGCTGCAATCACTGCTGTAGACTAGGTGTGGATGTTATATTTGTAAATGTGTAATAGAACATTAAGAGATGGGCATTTCTCCATGTAATTAGATTAAGGAAATGAATGAAATAAACCAACACTTATTGGGCCCTCTGAAAACTAGGATCATCCAGAAATGTTTCATATTAACAGAAAGGGTATGAGAGTCTATCCATGGCTTTCCCCTTCTACTCCTTTCATTTACCTTTAATTTTTTTTTCCTTGCAGGTTAAAGCTGACTCCACATCCTAAGGGACCAACACAAGCCATCAAGTTAAATGATGTCCCTGATAGCCCTGTGGATCAATAGTTATATAGGCCTATTCCTCATCTGAGCTCTGTCAGGGCCCAAATTATACACTGTACATGAAAACCACCTTGTGGATTTACTGCCCTGCACCCCTCCCCCCAGGCAATGGCAGGTGGCTTATTACCCTGCATCATTTCTTTCTTTTAAGCTTTAACCAAGTCTTCGCTACTGACTTTTCAACATTTCCAAAGTGGCAGAGGTGAAATTAGCCAAGCTTGCTTCCTTTCCACAAAATAGCAATGATTCCCTTGACTTCCAAAGAAACTCTTTTATTATGTCCTATTTCTCTCACAGAAGTATAAGAATCTTTCAGTCAAAGGGCATGCAATTGGCCAAGAGATTCAAACCGTCTGAGGAAGCAGATGAGAACTTGGCCTGCAATGTTTTTAATGCCTTTGGGATAACCCACTAGAATCCAGACCATCAGCATTAGAGAGAGAGCAGCTGATGAGCAGAAATCCCTAGGTTCTACTTCTGATACACAAGTGCAGGGTAAACCCCCTCAGCTCTCCATGCCTTGGTTCTCCACTCTCTTAAATGGGAATGATTTTGCTTTCCTGCATTACCTCCGTGACATGGAGAGGCTATTAATCTAAATCAAACAGACTATGTGTGAAAACATTTCACACTCTGGGGAGGGAACATGTCCCATAAACTCCAGATTCTATTATTATTTAATATTTTTATATATCAGCTTGATCTGGTCTCATAAATCACTTTACAACAAAGTGGACCTGAACTATATTGAACTGTTTTTGAGCTTCCTAATCTCCCAATTGTGTCAGATGTCTAGAATTATAGCCCTCTGAAATAGTGTGTGAAGTGTGCTCTATATCCAGACCAACACTTGTCTGGTTAAGAGGCAACATCCCACGGCTTTTGAATCACTGTCCAAGACAAAGAGGTTCACCAGAGGTCAGCCTAGGAGCCAGATTAATGAGCTGCCTTACTTACATGAACTGTGATCTTCAAATTTGTCTCTGTTTGACCCATCTTTCTTATCCTTTTGTATATGTTCTTGGGACATTTCTGTGTAGGGAACAATAGTACTATCCACTACTTTGTTTTTAAAATAAATAAACAAGAGACCCTGTGTTCTTTTGGTCCTGTGTTCTGTTGGTCCAAAAAGATGAATGGTTTCAACTCACAGTTTTCCCATGCCTTGTGCTATTGTAAATCCTGTTTTTATACCCTAGTGCCTGGTTACCCGCGAGCTGACCCAGTTATAGTCTATCTTACAGAGTTTAGCTGTTTAACAACGAGAAAAAATGATGCACTCCTCTAATTTCAAGCATAATTCTTACTAGCTACTGCACTTCTGCATCCAATTATATCAAGCCAATGTTTTCCACACATCCTACTCTGAATTCCTATAACTAACACTTCATTGTGATCTGTCATTTTAGCTCATCTTAACTAACATTTAGTTAGCTAATCAAAAACATCTGAGTACCTTCTAGTTCTAAATCTGACTCAGCTATAACATTGTGGGGAAGTGGCCAGTGCTACTTTTGTATTTCTAGGCCCAAACCACAGTTTTGTGGTCATATGTACAGGTCAATTTCTAAATGTTTGAGTTTAATCAGCATTCAATTTTGCAATCTGTGCAGAAAATGAATTACAGACTTTCATTGACTCCCCTGCCTGGACGACAGAATGATTCTTCCCATTGCTACTCACAGAATCAGTTCAGATAATTTTCCCAGGACTCTCTGGCATTGCTGGGGACCTTGAGGTCTGGATAGCGTCATCTGGTCCTTGCGCTACTTCCTGGTGAGCATCAGCATATAGCAAGGGCCCACATCTTGTTCCTTGTGTACACTGAATATACCTCCCTTTTTCTCAACCTCCCTGGATTGTTGTAAAACTCAAATGAAGTAATAGAAAAATAACCTACACATAAAGCTATTGAATCAAATGTCTTTCCATAAAAATGGGGGAAGCCTTGAAAAACTTAAGTCTGTCAATAATAGCAAAAGTAAATAAATGTTTCAGTGGTTTTTCTTCTGTTCCTGGGTGGTCAGCTCTTCTGAAATACTGGTAAATCCCAGACGTTGATAAGTTCCCCATTAGTTCTCTAAGCTCACAAGATTTCCTGACCATGACCCAGCCATCAGAATAGAATAGACCCTCTATTCATCCTTTGGATTGACATACATTCAACCCAAGTTGATACCCTACTGTAACCGCAGATCATCACCAAGTTCCATCACTGTGCTTTTGAGTTGGCAGGAGGTGCAGTTACCCATGCACAAAAAATGGCTTAGGAAGTGATACTGGTCCTGATGTCTAATTTTCAACCCCAAAGTCGGTGCTATTTGTATTATCCTTTATGGATTCAGTCCACAAGAAGAATTACAATAGGCCAAGCAAGTATCCCTGAAACGGTCACTGCTTTTGGAGTCAGCCTTTAATTTGAAGGTACTTCCCCAGGTGAAAGCTGTAATAATGTTTCATTCCACTTGGCAACAAAACAAAGAACTATAGGATTTATACAAATTGACATATCCTCCAATAAGTGTGAGTGAGAGATCAAATCAGCATCCTTTTATGTGACTGGGTGACACATCTCATCACCTATTCTGACTTTGGGGCCTTATTAATAGCCAATTTGCAAACAAGCATTGGCATGATGACCCAAATCAATCATAACCATGATGGGAAATGCTCCACAGGACAATGAAAAAAATCCATCAACCCCCAGGATGTAGAGATAAGGCAAGCTGTGAGGGTAGCCCACCTGAAAATATCTCCTAATTTCTGAAGATTGACTTGTCTGACAAACTAGAGGTTTGTGCCCTTCCTCACTGGTCTACAAACATCCATCATACAATAGCCTGGTCAACAAAGGGACCGATTTTTCTAAACAGAGACTGACAGAAGACAAAAGCCAGGACTATTTCTAGTTGCTTTAAAAGTATTTATGGAGGTACTCCCATCGTGGATCAGTGGGTTACGAACCCGACTAGTATCCATGAGGATGCAGGTTTGATCCCTGGCCTCACTCAGTAGGTTAAGAATCCAGATTTGCCATGAGCTGTCGTGTAGGTCACAGACGTGGATCAGATCCCATGTTGCTGTAGCTGTGGCATAGGCCAGCAGCTGCAGCTCTGATTCAAGTCCGAGCCTGAGAACTTTCATATGCTGCAGGTACAGCCCTAAAAAGAAAAAAAGAAAAAAAAAAGCATTCATGGAAAGACCATGGTGGTAAATGCATTTTGCACCCATTAGATCATATGTGGTGTATAGACATGGACTGCAATACTTGTGTTGACATATAAAGAGATGTCCACTAGAGCAATCCTCCTAGTCTCCCAGTCATGGATGGACCAACTCTTACAAAGAGTCCTAAGATGGAAGGTGAAAACTATCAGTTCACAGTGCTCAGTTGGGAGAAAATGATGAACCCTAAAAATTGATCTCTTTCCCCTCCTGTTCCCTGGACAGGGTAATGCTGCAATCCTAGATGAGTATATCTGCTTTAAAAATGCTAATTTTCCTTCATATGGACAATCTTTGGGACTAGACTGGAGGGGATCAGCAGAGCATATTAAGAAGCCAATTTGGTTGCATATTTATGCAATGGTTAAAGTTAACCATTTGGTTTCCATATGATTGGCTCCTGTGTAGGTCTTTAGTTTGCTGATTTCAGGCAATAAAGAGAGAGGCGTTATTTATGGGCTCCTTCAAATCCCAACAGCTTCATTAGGTAAACACTGGACTGAAGGTAACATTAGCTGACAAAACAAACGAACCTCAACATTTTGGTGACTTAGAACAACAAACTCATGTAACAGTTGAATTTAGCAGTTGAGCAGCTCTCCACCAAGGAGTGAATCAAAGTCCTGCCTCCTTTCATGTTCAGGTTCTGTTATCTTCAACATGTGGTTTCCAGAAAGTTCCCCTGTGGCAGTGAGCTAAGGATCCAGCAATGCTGCTGCAGCTGTGGCACAGGCTGCAACTGCAGCGCAGGTTCAAACTCCTACATGCAACAACAATGACAACAAAAAAACATGTTTCCAAAGCCACCAAAAAGATCAATGTCATTCTAGCAAGCCAGAGGGGTGCTGAGAAGACACACAGAGGGGGATTTTATGGGCCAGGACTGGAAGCAGTGCATGTCATTCTCTTCACATTCTTCTGGCCAGACCATAGTTATACGGGCACAATAGGAAGGCTGGGAAACGTATTTGAGACATATGCTCAGGAAGAAGAGGAACTGGGTATGGTGAGCATCCAACAGGCTCTGCTACAGTGTGGTCTAGGAAAACAAAAGGCCAATTGATTAGGCTTCAGATCATTATCGGCAGATCCATTTGGATGGAGATGCCTCAAGAATGAAGGGTGCGAGATTTTTCCAAATAATCTCCATATAGTAAACACTGTTATTAGACAGCCCATCAGATCGCATACTTGTTAAAGCAAACCTTGGGACTTGCATCTACCACAATCACACACTTTGAGCCCACGAACCACTTCTGTGCCATGCCACCATGGCACACACATGAACTGTGCCATGCCACCATGCCATGCATGCACGAACCTGGCACCCCTGCCTTTGCTTTAGACTCCTTAGCTTAACCCCACCTTGCACTCCACTTCCAATCTTGATTGCCCAGCTCTCGACTTCTTGCTTCATCTCTGTCCCTGGTGTGACCCCTAGGGCTCTCCTAGGTTCTGATCTTGATCCTGTCCTTTCTTCTGTTACCTCACCCTGAGGATTGGTACTCACTCCTCAGACTGAGGTTTCTGGCCACTGAAGCTGACAATTCGGCCAATTTCTGGTCTGAGTCATTGGACCCTTCCTCAGTACCAGCCCATGGGTCTTTTCCTACAGAGAGAATGACACACGCATGCTTTAGGAAAACACATTGTTCATGACTTACAAACTCCCCATCCAGCCAGATTTTGAATTTCAGTGGCTAAAAAGCATTTGGAATGCAGTCTAATCTCAACCTTATTATACTCCACAAAGATGCTGGTACAGTGTCATCTCTATGTTAATGATAAGGGGAAAAATGAGACCTAGTAAAGCACAATATCCTGGGCACACCACGTGAAGGACTTCTATTTGCACCCAGTTATTCCTGTCTCCTAAGTTTATGCTCTAGACAAAAGCACTGTGTATAATCAGCAGTGATCAAGGTTTGGCTGAGACAGGAGTACACTAAGTTAACAGTAGATTTCTGGGTTATATCTATGGATGTTGATCTAGTCTCAGGCTTTATAGGTATTTCCCTAAAGAGATGCCTATTAAAGAACAGTATTATAGGCCAGTCCATCCACATGGAATCCCAGACTCCATCACTTCTGAGGAACCACAACCATAGTTTCAGACAGTTATGATTGGCTTCACTGTCCTCGACCCTTCTGAGGATATGGTTGTTACCTCCTTGTCCAAATTATAACACACTTTCTGTTTATTAGTCACAACCTGATTTTTCTGACAATGTGAGGAAATCTTCTCAGCCCCAAATGTCTGCCAATGATTTGTGGGTGGCAGGTAAGCATATTAGCAGGCTATATTTAACATAATTTGAAATTGCATTGTCTTTCAGTAAAAACCAGCTGTTTCCAGATGTCATGAATCAACCTTTATGTCGGACTGACGTGGTAGTTACAGGAAACATCTTGTGATACTGTCATGTGTTACTGGGAGCTTCTTGGACTAGATTATTTGCAAGTCAGAACCTTCAGCTTTCTAGTGAATTGTTATTTGGATTGCTTCAGTAACCTCCTGTTCAGATATGACAATAGGTTGACAATCCCATGGTTCATCTGCCCCATTTGGTTCTCTCACAACCACAAAGCTGCAGCCTGTTCAGTATTAGGAACTTCAAAAACATTTGCCAACAATTCAATCACACATCATCTCTGAGGAACACACTCAGTGAGAGCTAATTGGTACTATTGTCAAGCCCAAGAATATTTTATTTGCTTTTCCTGGAATTACTTAATTTTTCAAATCCTGAATTTCCTTCTATTTCTGTAATGTTTTGAGTACTGAGTTAATTTTTGTGTGCATTTGTCAATTATTCCCATCAACTTATCTTCACTTAAGTTGCTCAATGTAAGATACTAATTAGCTGAGCAATTTTATTGTTTAGTCTGTCAGATCCATGGTTATTTTTATACCACATAAGTCTTCCCAGGATTTCGGTGGCTTTGCCAAATTTCTGTCCCTTTGTTTTACTACCTTTCACCCTATTCACCCCTTTACTGCTATGATGTGGATTAAGTTAAGTCGTTTTTCTTACTGCTGTAACAATCTTATAGTAAATGCTTTATGAATATTATTTTAGGCCTGACATGTCATTTGGCTACTGAAGTAATGCACAATAGTCTAATTAATTGTAGAGAAGGAAATTTGGGAAGTATGCTGTCTTTTTGGGGGTCAGAGTATGAAAAATTCAAAGCCAACATGAATGTAATCCTTGCAAACAAATTTTTAGTACTACAGTTTTCAAAAACTTTCAGAAACAGCTTCAATATTTTACCTTTCTTCCCTATTTTCAAGCTACAATACTCTTTCAACCGTTATCCAAATTTCCATTCTCTGCTCCCAGATCCAAGCACTCATATCTGATGGTATATTCATTTCTGATTCAATAACTAGGCTTCTCTTTATCATGACTAGTTTCAGATCACCACATTTTACTCACTTAGCCTGACTGTCCATTGAAGATATTTGGTAACAAAATGAGGCCACCTTGCAGGTCTGCACACTGTCACCTCAATTCCTGGTAGAGAGGTCTCCAACAGCTGTGCATTTACTGGCTCTTCCTTTAATGCCCTCTCAGCAATCTGGCTCAAGCGGATGACCGACTCTGTCAGCCAGAACACTTTGGACAGTCACAGCTCACTGGGCTTGGGTGTGCCTTAAATCGCTGGTTCCAGGCCATCGGGCCCAGCCAGCTACTTGCAACTATTTCCAGCATGTTAGGCCATTCCTGAATGAAAAGACTATCAGTCTCCTCATGGACTCACCTCTAAGTCTCCTTTTCCTGCACAGTAACTACTCTGGCACCATAATGAGCTAGTAAAACCTTTATGTGGTATCCGAACTGTGGGAAGTGACAGTGGCAGAGTTTGCCTCTCATGCACAAGGACACTGATCTGGGTTTTGAGAGGTCTGTAATGAGTATAATTACTTTATTTTGATTGCTGAGGTTAACAACATGGGCAATGCCCAAGCATATTACCATCATCAATTGATGAGCTGGAGTTTTAAAAATCTGATTATATGACATGTGTTCAGCCATATCACCCTCTGCGCTGCTACTGGGGAATAACTAATGCCTTGTTCCTGAAGACATTAAATTAACTTTGCCATGATTCTGTGCCAGGTGTGAGTAAACTAAAGAAAAGAGCTCCCCAAATACTCCGCCGTATGGTTGTATTTGTATTTGCAAGAGTGCCATTTTAAACCAGCATCTAAGAGGGCAAGAAGCTCATCCTGCAGTTGATCAGGCATATGACAGCAGAGTTCAAAATAATGTGACACAGTCAGCTCTTCCCTGTGTTAACCCCCAGAAGGAACGAATAAACAAGTAGTTCTTAACTGGGCCATGTGGGCCATGTCAAAATTCAGCCAAATTTTGATAAATGTTTTTGGTTGTCACAATGGGTTGTGGGAACGTGGGGGGAGAGGAGGAGTATACTACTAGAACATAACAGGTAGAGGCCAGTGATGCTATTAAACTTCCTACAATGCATAGCACTGCCCCCACAGCAAAGAACTGCTTGGCTCAAAATGTCAACAGTGGCGACACTGAAAAATGTTGGGTTAAACCAAAGAAGATGACTTAAGACTGTAAGAGAAGTGCTTAAGACTATCCAAAAATAACAAGTTCAAACAGTTCTACCCATTCAAAATTATTCAATTATTCAAGGATTACAAAAATTTCAAAATGGCAAGCATCAGTTGTGGGAGTATTCCCAAAATTAAAAGACCTCAGCTTGCCTTTTCAAAGTTAAACATTTTCAGCATGTGGAAAACTCCCTGAAATTAGGACTTAGGGTCTAAATGAACAATCTGCCTTTATTCCAGTACCAAAGGCTCTTTCTCCTAAATAAAGATAGGAGAATGAATCCTCCAACCCCCATCCCCGCCCTCCCACACTTACACCAGGATTCCCTCATGAAATCATGTTGCATATAAGATAACCAACAGGCAGAATTTTGTTTAAAAATGATCACTGTCCAAGATTATAAAATGTGGTCCCAACCCACAGTAGTGAAAAATGAAGGGCTAGCCTTGTCTTGCAATTAGACCTATGACTTAATGTGTGTTAAAATAGGTTACTGTTGCATAAATTCTGACTCTTCCCAAAATTATTCACTTCCTTGTGTGCTGTGCCTCAAATAAGTGAAATAAAATCTAAAGTTAATTCTTTTTTTTTTGTCTTTTGTCTTTTTTGTTGTTGTTGTTGCTATTTCTTGGGCCGCTCCCGCGGCATATGGAGGTTCCCAGGCTAGGGGTCCAATCGGAGCTGTAGCCACCGGCCTACGCCAGAGCCACAGCAACGTGGGATCCGAGCCGCGTCTGCGACCTACACCACAGCTCACGGCAACGCCGGATCGTTAACCCACTGAGCAAGGGCAGGGACCGAACCCGCAACCTCATGGTTCCTAATCGGATTCATTAACCACTGCGCCACGATGGGAACTCCATAAGGTTAATTCTTGACCATTTAAAATGTAAATATTACTTGCAGAGGTGGACCTTTAATGATTCAGGTCTTAGTGTGAAGAAGTTACAAATGTTTGCTGGATTTCTTACATCCATTCCTGATGACCATGGGAAAGGCAAAGAAATAAAGCTACAGATGAAGAAGGCTCATCGTCATCTGAGATTTAAAAATTAAGGCATTTTCCCAGGGAAGTCCAGGGACCCCAGAACCCTGGTTTCAACTAGCCACACCACCCGAAGAGTGGTCCAAAAACCTATGCACACAGAGGACAACAATGAGACCATTTGCCCTTTATTAGCAGCTGGGGCTTTGGTCCCAAATCCCAAAGAGGGTTGCGAGCCCTGCTGAGGTCTGCTTCTTGCCAGAACTCTTCTTGGCCAGACTAGGAAGGCTGAAGTAGGTTTATTTCCCATGAATCTTACTCTAGCTTTCACTTAGCTTTTTAAAGGAAGTTGGCAGGAGGCATCGCTTTCACAGTGGAAAGAGGGTACCTCCTACCTCTGGCCTCCTAAAGGATAGACCATCTAAAGAAAGAACAGGCAATATGGAGGAAAAAAGGGAGACAGGCAGACCCTAGCAGGCCCTTCTCCAAGCACAGAAATTCTCTACACAGCCCCTGCATCTAGAAATACTAGATGCTCAACATCACTGAGTATTAGAGAAATGCAAATCAAAACTACCAGTCAGAATGGCCATCATTAATAAGTCCACAAGTAACAAGTGCTGGAGGGGGTGTGGAGAAAAGGGAACCCTCCTGCACTGTTGGTGGGAATCTAAGCTGGTACAATCACTAAGGAGGTACCTTAGAAAACTATACATAGAACTACCATATGACCCAGAAATCCCACTCTTGGGCATATATCCAGACAAAACTTTCCTTGAAAAAGACACATGCACCCTCATGAACATTGCAGCACTATTCACAACAGCCAAGACACGGACATGACCCAAATGTCCATCGACAGATGACTGGATTAGGAAGATGTGGTATATATACACAATGGAATATTAGCCATAAAAAAGAACAAAATAATGCCATCCGCAGCAACATGGATGGAACTAGAGCCTCTCTTACTAAGTGAAGTAAGTCAGAAAGAGAAAGACAAACGCCGTATAATATCACTTATATCTGGAATCTAATATAAGACACAATTGAAGCTTTCTACAGAAAAGAAAATCATGGACTTGGAGAACAGACTTGTGGTTGCCAAGAGGGAGGGAGAGGGACTGGGGTGGATTGGGATCTTGGGGTTAATAGACGCAAACTATTGCCTTTGGAATGGATAAGCAATGAGATCCTGCTGTGTAGCACTGGGATCTATGTCTAGTCACTTATGATGGAGCAGGATAATGTGAGAAAATAGAATGTGTGCATGTATGTGTAACTGGGTCATGCTGTACAGTAGAAAAAAATTGTATTGGGAAATAACAATTTTAAAAAAAAGGAAAAAAAAGAAAATATAGTTTAAAAAAATTACCCAAAAGACAACCACCATTATAGATTTATGTCCTAAACTCCAGAAAGTAAGATTGGCTGCAGAAAAGGCAGGTAGTTTGAACACAGTTTCAATAAACTTTCAGAACCATCATTTGAGATAAGTTACATAATCACATAGGCTCCACTTCAGCATGCTGTGCAGATTGATGGTCAAGAGGGCATCCACACTTGCTTATTATTTCCCACAGTGCTCTCCTAGATTGGGTGGTAAAAGAAGAACCCCAGAGTAGCAAGCTCAGCATCCTTACCTACCAAAAAGTTTTTCCCAGCTACTCTTGTTTGGTCCCAAAGTTGTGACCAAGGTTGCTGTCACACTGATTTGAGATTCATGAGTACTCAGCTGGAGAGGAAAGGGGCTAAGAAATGGCCCCAGTGCAACTGGCAGGAATGTGAAAAAAGTGGCTTAGAAAATCCACCTAGGGAGTTCCCGTCGTGGCGCAGTGGTTAACGAATCCGACTAGGAACCATGAGGTTGCGGGTTCGGTCCCTGCCCTTGCTCAGTGGGTTAACGATCCGGCGTTGCCGTGAGCTGTGGTATAGGTCGCAGACGCGGCTTGGATCCCGCGTTGCTGTGGCTCTGGCATAGGCCAGTGGCTACAGCTCCGATTCAACCCCTGGCCTGGGAACCTCCATATGCCGCGGGAGCGGCCCAGGAAATAGCAACAACAACAACAACAACAACAAAAAAGACAAAAGCCAAATAAATAAATAAATTAATTAATTAAAAAAAAAAAAAGAAAATCCACCTAGAATAAATACAGCAAATGTTCCATCCCATTTTTATCATTGAAGATTATTTGCCTCACACTAGTTGATTTGAGCAAATGTACCTTTCAAGTATGTCCTTAAAAGAAGACAGTCCCAGAGGCAAAGGCAATCAAGATTAAATTAGGATATGTAGAGTTATTACATCTGGGCTTAAAATAGTTAATTTTAAATGCTTTGGGTAAAAGAGTTTAATAATGACAGCAGTTGGAGAATTTTCCAAAGTGAATTTGTCCTTGATATGAGGACACAAAAGAAAGGATGGCTGCTACTCAACAGGAAGGTAACTTCAGCTCTTATCAACAACCCGTTGAATTGGGGCCAGTCCTGGGGATGTGTCCACAGCTCCAAAGATAAATATCTTTTGCCCCAACTGAATGGGGCAGCTTGCTGGCAGGCCATGAAAGTAACTCCACACCCATCAGAGCTTGCCCCTGGGTTTCAGAACCTGCCTTTGTCCTTCTGGCCCTTCCTCACACTACTATTTTCAATCTCATTCTAGTTCTCTTTCTTCTTCCTCTTTCCTCCTTTGTATGTCCTGAACCCTTCCCTATGGGGCTGACTTGACAACAGCAGCCAAGCTTTAGCTTCTTTGTTTGTTTCACTTGGAGTTTTCCGTTTTAAAGCTTTCAGGAGTTTCACCTCACATTATAATTCTGATTAAGTGGCTCCTGCCTTGCTTCTGTCCCAGGGTTGTTACAAGAACAGAGGAGTGCTGGGTTCTTCATGTCAATAATGGGCTCCTGAACTCCCAAGAGGGAGGTATTATATTTAGGACAACAAAAATAACTCTCATTGCAATTAATACAAGAAAAATGAGGCTCCTCATGTAGAATCTCAATAAGCTTCCAGTATATTAAACACTCAGGAAAGAGGAAAGAGATGTGCTGAAAACTCAGCCCATTCTGACCCAGGAGGGGCTGGGTAGTTAATGGGGCCAGGAAGCAGATGACACTGGATGATATTTGGGGCTGCCAGTTGCCACAGCAACTTGCAATACCTCCAGCAGCAACCTCAATCCTATGTTAAAGAACTGCATTCTCAAAGCAGAGAGGTGACAGAGGTCTGATCAACTTCCCTCTGACAACTGTCTAACTCACTGACCCTCCTCTCCATTAGGTATAAGGCTTGGGCAGGCACTTCTAATATATCCATTATCTTGTTTAGCCTCAAGCTTGCTCCAATAGGGAGCACTTCTTCCAAATAATAACATAACTTTGAAATGAGGTGGACCATGGTTTGAGTCCAGCCTCTCTCTATTGTGCCATTTTGGTGACTCTGGACATATATCTTAACTTCTCTGAATCTCAAATAATCTCAAAATCTCAAGATCTTTAAGAAAGACTGATTCTCTCACTCATAGTTATGCCAGTAGTTGCATGTCTACTGGTATTGGGCTGGGTCAGCAGAGCTCAGCTCTAGGCTCTGGGTTGGATTCACGTACTTCTGTTTTCTCCTCAAACTAGGGACAACCCAGGGAATCTTCCTCTTGTGGAAAGCACAAGAGGCAGCCCAAACTGTGCAAGCACATCCAAAGTCCTTGCTCAGCTTGTATCTGCTAAGATCTCATTGACCAAACAGCTGTACAACCTAGTCAAGTAGGAGGAAATGCACTCTGTCACCCCTCCTTCCCATGAAGTCTTTGCAAAGCCACAGAAGGAGTGAAGGACTGAGGTCCTGTCTCTCAAAACTGAAATAACTATCACATAAAAGTGTTAAAACATTAAATGAGATCAAAATACGTAAGGGCCAGGACAGAGAAGGCGCTGAATAAATGACTGCTAATATTGTGGGTTAAAAATATTTGTATTTGATGGCTTTACGTATCTACACGAAAGTTCCAAAATGAGACAGACATTACTTTATTACCCTTTAATGAACTTTATCAACTCTAATTACTAAAACATATCCCCAGGCTTTCGCACCCTGTCTCTATGGGACTCTGATGATGCAAATAAGCCAGGGCAAGCTACCAAAAGGCCTACCCAAACTCAGAAGCTGGAGGTGTTTGTCCTGGGAACCTTGGGCTCCCCATTCTGAGCAGATTCCTCCTATTGCTCTGGCCTCATTGAATACCACAAAGAAGGTCTCCAAACACTCAGTCCTATGTTCCTGCCTTAATTGGAAACCACTAATATCTCCAGAAGCAACCTCAACCTTACTATCACTTGCATATATCTTGGTGGCAATGTGTGAGATACTGCCTTCTATAGGGATGAACAATCTTAGAGCTGTACCGGGGTACCAGAAGCCATCTACCACGCCAGGATCATGGGGAGTAATGACCTGGTGGCCAGAGGCTAAGGACCAAGGAGCCCATGGCAGCATGGCCCCTCAGGAAACTCAAAGCAGTATCTCCTTACCACCCAGTAAAGAAATATTTTGACATTTTAACAACTAGAACAATGTTATTATTTAGGATATTATTTTATTTAATGGTAAATATTATATTTTAAATAACAACGTACAGAGTTCCCGTCGTGGCACAGTGGTTAACGAATCTGACTAGGAACCATGAGGTTGTGGGTTCGGTCCCTGCCCTTACTCCGTGGGTTAAGGATCCAGCGTTGCCATGAGCTGTGGTGTAGGTTGCAGACGCGGCTTGGATCCCGCATTGCTGTGCCTCTAGTGTAGACTGGTGGCTATGGCTCCGATTAGACCCCTAGCCTGGGAATCTCCATATGCCGTGGAAGCAGCCCAAGAAATAGCAAAAAAAAAAAAAAAAAAAAAAAGATAAATAACAATGTACTTATCATTTAAAGTCACATCATGCACTTTTGATAGCTCTCTTTTCTACCTTATTGCTACAATAAAGGAGGACAGCTCTCTTATGCATGTTGTCTTTACTTACCAACCATGCAAGGAAGATCTATCCTAGGTGATTTTCCTAGTTCCAGCTCTGTGATGTATACATGATATGGGCAAGAAGGAGCCATCCTGTCACAGGCACCAAAGATCCCTCCTGAACCACCAAACATGGGCCCAAAGCAGAATCAAATGATTCCAAAGTCAAGGCTGAGGAAGCATCCTGTGCCAGATGTTAGGGATTCCAAGCTAGTGTTTGGATGTCCTCTTAGATGTCCCTGTCCTATGTGGACTCCTTTCCCCAAGGATGTCTGAAGTTTCTTCTCTGAAGTCCTCAAGCTGATTAGTGACAAGAAGCGGGTGAGGATGGCCAGTTGCAGGAGAGAGGGAACAAGGAGAAGAGCTCTATTAAAAATTAGGGGAGGGATCTTCCACGATGTTCATCCCAACCACAGTAAAACAAAGGCTTGAGACAGCACCAGCTTCTGCCTCCTGTTTACTTGGCAGCATTCACCCCTTCCCCAAAATATGAATGATGGAGGCAAATGAAGTAACACATTTCAGCAAATGGAAAATATTTCAGACAAGAAAGGAGTAAAGAACTGGGAATTCCCATGCATAATGGAGAAGATTCTTGTAAGAATCATAGCAAGTAATGGCATATTTTTACCTAATTCTGGCTTAGGATTGTGGCAGTTTAGAGCTCAATGAAATCATCTAGTCCATTTAATCTGGAACAGGCCAGTGAGGGCAAAGTGCCCTGTACTCACTGAGGACTCTCGATCCTCAACCCAAGGACCAGTTACATCAGGCTGACATTGCTTTCTTCCAACTACAGAAAGCAAGCACACACACACACAAAGACGACACTGAGGAGTAATCAATGCATCATGAGACAACAATTCTTGGAAGAGATTTGCGATAAAATATTCTCCAAAGAATACACAAACACAGACATTTAAGATTATTATTCTAGTTGCCAAGACAACAAAAGCACAAAATCAGAGAAAGAAATAAACAAGAAATCTTCCTGTAATTTCTACACCCAAAGCACAATGAGACTACGGTCAAGGGACCTCTCACCTTGGGATTGCGGGTGCAAGGAAAGCACCCAGGACCAAGATCTAATCACAGAAACCTGAGCTGCCCCCAACCATGGAAGTACTACAGAGCAAAAATATTCAACACCAGTGTGCTGCAGGTCAGAGTGATCTGAGAACTAATTCCACTCACATGTGCCTAGGAGGTTTGTTTAGGGGAAAGCAATCCAAAAGCCAACTGCAGAGTTCATTTTAATAGCACTGAGGTTGTGTGCATGTCTAATCAAGGGATCAGCAAATTACATGCCTGGTGCACGGAGCATATGACCTGAATGCATTTGGAAGAAACACTAGGAATTCAACAGGGCAGAAGGCCAAGTTGCAAAGTTATTGCAAAGGGCAGAGGAGGAGCAGTGCTTCTGAGCATCTCCTAAGCCTGGGACACTGAACTAGACACCAGCAGAGGATTCGTCCCTATCCGCGAAGTCCATGTGGAGGAAACGGCACTAACCTCTGTAATGAAAGGGCACCTCAGAAAGGAGGTTCTGAATGTTCATCATCGAGGGCAGATGAGAGATCTCAGAGGGGAAGCAGGTTGGGAAAGAACCACCTTCCACCCCTGTCTGCTTGACTGTGCAGAATTCATGATCCAGGCTCTCAGAACTCATGGAATAAAAAGACCTTAAGGTTCTTGAACGTGTAATAGACTAACACAAAGCAGTGAAAAGACAAAGCACTAAGGACGCTGCTGGGGGTGAATCAGGAAAGGAAGAGCTAACAGTTGCATATCATCCTGCTCTCTTCTCTGTCTGGCTCTGGTTTCCACACCTCTCCCCAGTACACCATCATCTCCACATAGGACTCCATGTGCATGCACACACATACACACACATGACACACACCAAGGAGTGACCAATTTGTGATTGTGAAAAGGCCTGGGCATGATTCAGTCCTGAACTTTGGCAACAGGCTATCACTTATGAGAGATACTGGAAATGACAGGAGAGAAGAAACTACACTGAGAAACCTCTGACCTGAATTATGGAAAAGGAATGTTAACATCTCCTTTCTCCAAGAAAATCCTTCAGAGGTCCCCAGTGAAAGGAAGAGTCAACAAATACTTCAAGTGTACAGAGGAGGGAATCTGCTGTCCTGCTCAGGTCTGTTAGAGCTGGGGCTTGCTCAGAGCTGGTTCTCTGAAGACAGAGTTTTATAAGATCAGCAGAGTCAGCCATTATACTGTGCAATTCTCCCAGCAGCTCTTTTGTCGTGAACTTTTGTTACCATGTTAGGTTGCTTAATGTCCAAGACCTCTTCCCTTCTGGAGAACCCTCCACCATCTTGCCCAATAGGATGTCCAACCCCAAAGAGGCTTCAAGGTGGAGTGAGAGCCAAGAGGAATGGAGCCAAGAGCCATGCAATAGTGCATCCTAAGCTGGCAGCATCCCAACTGGAGTGTTCCTTCAGCTGCACCTTAGCTGACATTCTGGCTGCTCAGCTTCCCTTGGTCCCTCTCTAGTTTCCAATTCTGTCTCCTCAGCCTTCTCCACAATTCTTTTGAGTTATCTGATATTCTTCCAATGAATTTTTCTGCTTGAGTCATTTTTGGCTATTTACTGCGAAGAATCCTGACTAAGACACCTGCAATACAGGCATCACTCACTGCATTTTACAGATAAGAAGCAAAGGCTCTGAAAAACAAACTACACAGCCAATGAGTGGCAGAGGTAGAGTTTAAGCTCAGGTCTTCTGACCTCAAACCCAGGGATGTTTTCTCTCATTGTTGGTTTAATCAGGACATTTTGGTTGCAAGCAACAGAAAAAATTTCAACTGAAACTGGGTTAAACAAAAAGGATATATGTGTGCTGGAGGGTTGAGATGGAGAAAGCATGCCTGCTCTACTCCCCAAAGGATGATGAGTCTGTCTATTGCTGGTGTCTGTTCTCACCTATGTGGACTTCACTCCTCCATCATGGTGGCCTTCTCCATGGTGGCTCCTGGGCCACAAACCCAGTGGAAGAGGGGGAATAATTTTCCCCCAAAATTGAATGAAAATCTTGGGTTTGATTCTCCCTAAACCAACTCAGTGGTCAGAGGTGGGATATACTGCTGGCCAAGCCTGTCTCACCCATGCCTGTCCCCAATTCTCTCTCTCTTTCTTTCTCTCTCTCTCTCTCTCTCTGTCTCTCTCTCTCTGTCTGCCTGTCTCTCTCTCTCTCTCTCTCTCTCTCTCTCTCTCTCTCTCTCTCTCTCTCTCACACACACACACACACACACACACTCTCACACATACACACAGTCTATAGAGAAAGAAAGCTCTAGGGCAAGCCTTTGTTGCTGGAGCTTAGAGCGCAGGAATTGGAGATCCACAGAAAAAAGAGCAAGGAAAGTGAGAGGAGCTGAGTGTGGGTTGATGTTGGGGATGGTGGGCAGATTGAGGAGAACTTTTTGTGGCTCCTTTGGCCTGCAGTATGGTGGACTGGATCAACATAAGTGACTTGATTGAACAAAGCCTTGGCTTCCATTAAAGGCTACTCCCAGGGTCCTGCCCAACTTTTTCCTTGCGTCTAGATTTTTCCTTTCTGCCCCCATTCTAAGGTTTTCCTAGAACTAAGCTTGCACACCTAGTGGCTGATCTTTTCTAACAACTGAAAATCTTCAATATTTACTAAACACCAAGTGACAGCTAAGATGTTGCTTATACACAGGTGAGAAGGATGTTATTTTTAACCTGGGAAAATTTTTCTCAGGGTGGAAGAGGACGAATCTTTTAAAAATGATGATAGAGTGGTTCCCATCCCAGTGCAGCAGAAACGAATCCGACTAGTAACCATGAAGTTGTGGGTTTGATCCCTGGCCTCGCTCAGTGGGTTAAGGATCCAGTGTTGTGGTGAGCTGTGGTGTAGGTCACAGACGTGGCTCAATCCTGCATTGCTGTGAGCTATGGTATAGGCTGGCAGCTGTAGTTCTGATTAGACCCCTAGCCTGGGAACCTCCATATGCCGCACGTGTGGCCCTAAAAAGCAAAAATAAAAAATAAAAATGATGATAAAACATTGGTTCTATGATAGAGGCTTTATACAAGACCACCATAGGAACTCAGAAGTGGAGTGAGTGCTCTTAAGGTTGTGAGAGGGAACACTAGGTAATGAAGGTAGAAGGAAAGCTGAGCCAGGTCCTTCCCTGAATGGCACAGGTTGAAAAAAAAGGAAAAGCAATAGAAATTAAGGGCTGGCTCAAAAACCAGTGCACGCCATCATCTGGAGTTTTTCCCTAGAGCATGAGCCCTTGGCTTTGGATGCCTGCTGCTTGGCATGGGGCCTTCTACCCTGTCTGTAATTTAAACAATGAATCCCACTTTGCCTTTGGAACAGAATGCAGACCTGCAAGACCAAGGGACACTGCTTCCTAAATATTATCACAGCCTTTAATTTCTCATTATGACTCTGTGAGCAGTTTAATTAATAATTGCTATGGGAAGAGGAGAGAAAAGTGATAATTAATAGCTATTGGCCAGAGCTATTACTGAATTAAGAGTCCAATTACAAAATGAACAAAGCACGTCCAAAAAGAAGCATGAATTCCAGGAGCAATGAAAGGCCATGGGTACCAAGGACTGGGGGGATTTTCTTAATCTGAGCAGCTATTGGGTAAAGTGTGCTCCAAATAGAATAAATGAAGAAATAATAAATGTGAGTATCTACCAGGAAATGATTCCCTCACCATAGTCTGCACTTCCTAGATGGCAAATTCTGCCACTGGGCTCCCTTTCCTCCAACCACAGAACGAAATAAAAACAGAAGACAAGGGGTAGACTATTGTTATCTTATCCAGGGTATCAGAAGCCCAAGATGTCCAGCAGTCCCAGGGTCCCCCAGCATTTCTGAGGTCCACAAATTCCCATGGTTTTATGGCTCTTTGATTCCTCCTTCAAAAGGCAGCATAATCATGTTTTCGGAGAGATGAAAACTACAGGACTATTTATATACAAAGAAACTCAGAAACAATCATTTGAACAGCTGGGTAGTTAACCATTCCACTGATCTCTGGGGTTAATCTGTGTATTTGCTCCCATCATCCCCATCAAGGATCCTCCTGTTGCTGTCTTTTCTATGCACACTCACCCTCCAATACCCGCTGGCTTCTCTTCAAAACTATCTCTTCACTTTTCAGTCTTCATAAATTCACTATACCCAAACTATTAATATGGCTAAGTTTACTTTCTTTTATGAAAAGCTTTCTATAAATACGGGATCTTCAGTATTAGGTACCAAGGTATGGAAGCTACCTAGATGTCCATCAACAGATGAATAGATAAAGAAGCTGTGCTATGTATATACAATGGAATACTACTCAGCCATAAAAAATGATTTTGCCATTTGCAGCAACATGGATGGTCTTGGAAGGCATTATGCTATGTGAAATAAGTCAGAGAAAGATAAATGCTGTATGACATCACTTATATGTGAAATCCAAAAAATACAACCATCTAATGAGTAAAACAAAAATGAAGCAAAATCACAGATGCAGAGAATAATGAGTGGTTACCAGGGGGAGAGGGAGTGGGGAGGAGCATTATAAGGGTAGAAGAAAAAAAGGGTTATTATGGGATTATACGAAATCAGGTATGTGAAAATTTTAAAGATTAAAGCACTATAGAATTTAAAGAATCTTTCATTCAATAAAAAAGAATTTCTAATCTCTAAACTGCAGGTCAAACAAAATCTAAACATTCTCAGACTTTTTTAAAAAAGAAAAATGTGTAATTTATAAAGTTGTATGCTAAAGAAGAAATTAAGAAAATCAGTAAGCTGCAAATAATAACAATAATTGGGAAAAATAGGTAGAAGGGAAGAAAGGAGTTGTTGTTTTTAATAACAATGATTTCTATGACTTGGAAAGTGCCTTTTTTAAACATAAGCACTGATTGGGATAATCCTGTGCTTTTAAAGGCACTCCTTTAAGAAAACCCCCCTTTTTCTACCCCCTAGGAAAAGCTGTCATCCAGGGAGGTACATTATGTAAAGGCGACATTCTGTGGCTGAGTCAAGGAACTGCAATGGTTTAATCCAAATGCCTTCGGCTTTCATCTACCCTTCTCCTTCAGAGCTTCGTAAACTTGTAGGCTGGAGGGTTGAAGTTAATCTAACAAACTATTTCTTTACATTTCAAGGACTGAACTTCAACTAGTATTCAAGTGGAAGCCTATCTGCTTTTTTTGCAGGTTAAGATCTCAGAGCTAATTGCTCTCAATTTCTCTTCCATCACAGGCAAGAGAGGGAAAGTTGGAATCAGAAAGCTAAGTTCAAATTCCAGATCTGCTCTCCCTACCTGTTCTCTTGCCCTCTTGGGGTCTCTCTTTTCTCATCTGTAAATTATGAGTGGTCATGCCTACCATCTCCACACTACATAGCAAGTGTACATATTTGCAAAGTGGGAGAACGGACATGATACACAGTGAAAATGCTGTACCAAGACAGAATATTTTCCACATCTCAATGGAAAAGCACCTTCTCTCAGGCAGAGAACTCAACCCATTTGCAGTATCCATACCTGCCACATAGACTCCAAAGCACCTTCCCCAGATGTCTCTAACCTTCCTACCTCTGCTACAGACCTGAATTACTAGAAATGTCCTGGGTGCATCATTCCTCTCCAGGATGCATTTTGCCAATTCAATGTCTAGTTCATCTCCCAGAACATGAGTTTTCAGGGTCAGTATATTAACATGTCAGTGGGTGTCACAGAACAGAGCCCTGAAGTTGAATCCAGAGCCCTGAATTCAGCAATTTCCAAGCTTTAAGTCAATGTTTACATCATCTGATTATTTTCTTTGTGGAGGCCAGGAACTACCAAAAGCTTACTTGGCTGAGTATCTTCCAGAGTGTGGAGGCTTGCTTAGTTCTCCTGTTAATTTTATTTTGATAGGCAGAAGTTTCGTTTTCCACATGGGAGCAAAGGTTTTCTCTTTTGCCCCTCTAAAGCAAAAACCAAAACCACTAATAGACTGCAACTCTAAATAGATTAACTCCCAACACCACCTGGCTCAAATTCATCTTTGTATTATTATAGTTGTCCTTTCTCCTCTTCTACATTTTTACTTTTATTGGATTTCTGCCTTTCCATCCGTTAAGAGCAGAGATAGGAAAAAAGCAAAACAAGGTAGAGACTTAAATCAAAACCTATGACTTCCTTTTGGCTTTTTTGTTTCTTTATCAGAAGAAGAGCACAAAGATCTACTTGGGGGAGTGGACAAAGACAGAGCAATGCATCAGTTACTCCCTGCAATGAAGTAAAAGTAAAGTGAGGGCATTTGTTCAACACTAAAGACAGAGGAATATCTAGAGCCTGAGCCGAGGAGAGATGACAGAATGGGGAAAACTGGTAGGAACTCTACTGACTTTGTTCTCTGTTTTTCATGAATACATAATTTCTGGATTTTTCAGATGTACTGAGAATTTTTTTCCCTTTCTTCTCGAAGAGGCTAAAAAAGAACTCCACTCAAGGGTAAGGACACACCTGACAGCCTGGGGATTCTGAGAGTGCCCTCGCAGAAGCAGGCTTGAGGCCCTGGGCATGACCAGAGGCTTTCAAAATCACCACACACCCCACCCTGCCCCAAACATCCCTGCCCCAAACATCCCCGCCCCAAACACTGGCTTATGCTTTACCAAGTGAGGAGAGCTGGCTTCAGCTTAGAGGAGAAGCAGGCACAAGTGGCCAATCAGAACCCATTTTACAGGAATCAGATGTCAGAGAGAAGTCTGGCTGAGGACAGGCCTACAACATCCTATATCTAGAGGGATACACGCACAAGCCCTCCAGGGAGATTGCACCCTTGTCTCAAAAGCTTGATGTTTATACACACCTTGTTGAATGGTCCTCGGTGCAACAGTCAGCCCGTCAAGGGTTAAAGCAGAGTGCTATGCCAGAGGGAACAGCAGCACTTATCGTGGAGTTTAAATGCACTTGGACAGGTCGTTAGGCTTTGTGCATCATGTGGTCTCTGTCACAATCTATGCGGCAGCTATTCAGTTCTGCTGTTGCTGAACAAAGGCAGTCGCAAATCACATGGAAACAAATGAGGATGGCTGTATCCCAGCAAAATTTTCCACAAATAGGCAGAGGGCTGAATTGACACGTGTCTTTTAAGTGAGGTCTGTTCCAAGGGGGGAAAAAAAGACCAGTTAAATGAAGAGGAAGGTGGAGTCCCCATTGTGGTACAGCAGGTTAAGGATCTGACATTGTATCCGTGGCAGTATAGGTTTGATCTCCAGCCCTATGCATTAGGTTAAGGATCCAGCACTGCCATCGCTATGGTGTAGGTTGCAGCTGTGGTGCAGATTCAATCCTTGGCCCAGGAACTTCTATATGCCATAAGAACATCCAAAAATAAAAATTAAGAGTAAGGTAAGAGATGGCATTATACATGCTCATGAAATGCCACCACATCTGAGCCACATTCTTATTTAAAAATATACCTGTGGCCATGATAGTTTTAGAACCTGACTATAGACTATAGATAATACCAATTATCCTTTACATTCAAAGCAAGCTCATTAACACTTTTTTTTTTGTCTTTTTAGGGCTGCACTGGCAGCATAAGGAAGTTCCTAGGCTAGAGGTTGAATTGGAGACACAGGCCTACACCACAGCCACAGCAACAAGGGATCTAAGCCGCATCTGTGACCCACACAACAGCTCGGGGCAATGCTACTGGATCCTTTAACCCACTGAGCAAGGCCAGGTATTGAACCCACATCCTCATGGATACTGGTCAGGTCCCTTACTGCTGAGCCACAATAGGAACTCCCATTACTACTATTTTCTTTGAGCTTCATGGCAAGTATTTGGAGTAGACAGGGGCTACTTGTTTATGTCAGAGGGGGATTCTACACAGGAAAGGGAAATGATTTGCCTGAAAGCTCAGAGATTCATCTGTCCCCTTGAGTCACCCACTAGTGGATTCTCTATTATTTACTTGGGAAATACATAAAATTGGTTCATTTTTAAAATCACACTGCATCTCCACACCAGTGTTTTACCATTGTATGCAACCTTTTGAAATATTTATTAAGTGCTGACTTTGCAATTTGCCATGTAAGCACCTGTTTTACTTGCCATTCTGTTCATGAATGTGAGTCTAAACTGGTTCTACCTGCTTGGAAATACTTCAGTTGGCTCACCCATGACAATAGTGAGCTGTCACTCATAAAAAGAAACAAGTTGTGTCACCTCCTGGAGTTTTTCCACTCTACAGGTCCCAAACCCTTCAGATTAGATGAACTCTCTCCTGTTTGGGGGGAAAGGAGGGTGGGCAAGGGGTTAAGTTTCATGTCAGTGCAACACCTCAATGGAAAAACACAAAAGAGAAGGAGAAATCCCAAATAGGTAGTAAGAATAAGGTGGGGCCAAGTTTCAGGGTCCAAGCCACACCTCAGAGGCAAGCTGAGCTGAACCCACCCACAACTCCTTCCTGAAAAGAAACCTGAATTGCTAGGAAGAGGTTCCCCCTCCCTCGGGCAGCCCTTTTCTGGGCCTCCTGCTTCCAAGAGGGCCTTCCTAGCAAGGCGCCTTCTCTGTGCTTCCCCATCCTTTTGTTTTCACTTTAGCCCATTCAGCCAAATAGAGCCAGCTTTTTGCATATTAAAATTTAATTTGTTTAAGAACAAACAGTTGGAGGCCTCCTTCTCAGGGGCCAGAGTGACAGATCACGGGAGGGGCACTTCAGCCTTGGGGGCTGCCAATTTGGCAGGTCCCCGACTCTGAGAAGGGACCAGCCCAGCCCAGGAGCTGCGCACTGTCAGGACTCCAAAAGGCATCACCCTGAGCTCCAAGGTGGAGCTGTTTACCAATACCATGATCTCTCCCCAGATGCAGTTGCTACTGCAGCTAATTAAGAGAACAATTAAGACTAAGGCAATCAGTCAAGTACACAGACCTCAGTCATCCTCCTAGCTCCCAGATACTGCGCCTCTCCCAGAGGGCTACACTGTATTCAGTCATTCAGAAAATGACAGGAAGAAGCTATTAAATATCTGAAAACCATAAAAATGCAATCATACTGTTCTTTAGCTGAGCCATCCACCAGAGACCAATGCCCAGCAACTTCAGAAACTTAGCAGTCTTCTCAAATCCACACACTCACAAAGAAGAAGATTAATCAAAAGCAGCTCAAATCAAAATTTAATTATAAGGTGGGAATGGGAGAGGCTGTGCTGGCTATTCTCTTGCCTTTTTTTTTTTTTTTTTGGTTTATGACTGATCAATACCCCTCGTATCAGCCAGATGCATGACAAAGTCCATGGGGTGTCTTTAGAAAGGATGTAACAGATTAAATATTGAGCTAAACAATTTAATCTTCTGGAAGAATTTTCAGATATTTGTAAAGGTAAATCCTATTAGAAGGGCACAGCCTCCATGTGCTAGATTACAGAGGCTCACTGGGAGAAGTTCATAAACACAGATAATATACAAGGCACTAAAACAAAACTTCTAATAGCGTAACAAATATAGACTAGAAAAAATGCCCCTTAAAAAGAAAAAAAAACATATAAATACACACACACACGTGTGTGTGTGTGTGTATTTTTAGAAAACATCTTACAGAGCAGTCTAAGACGTCTCCCTCTGAGTAGATACTTATTCTCTTTGAACCATTGGTGACCCAGAGCTAAGAAATGAGGCTGGCCATTTTAGAAAAAAATTACCATGAACAATGTTATCAAAACATTTTTTATTCAACACTTACTATATGCCTTGTGAGGGATAATGAAAGAACAGGTAGAAAATGGTGAAGATATATGAGCATGGACTTTGGAGTCAAACCTGGGTTCAAATTTCAACTCCCCACATACTAGCCCTGTGACTTCAGGCAAGTGACTAAACCATCCTATTTCCTCATCTGTTAAGTGGAGGGTAATACTCTTGTCTCGGGGGGGTTGTTTGAGGTTTAAATTAGATAATACATGCAGAGTTCTTAGGACAGGTCCCGACGGTGGTTCTCAATAAAGCTATGATGATAACGACGATGATTTCTAACTACAATTTGTAGATGACTTGAACAGTCATTGTCATCTCTATGTGTGCTCTTTTTTTTTCTTTTTTTTTCTTTTTACCTTTTCTAGGGCCGCTTCCACGGCATATGGAGATTCCCAGGCTAGGGGTCCAATCGGAGCTGTAGCCACCAGCCTCCACCAGAGCCACAGCAACGCGTGATCCGAGCCGCGTCTGCAACCTGCACCACAGCTCACGGCAACACCGGATCGTTAACCCACTGAGCAAGGGCAGGGACCGAACCCGCAACCTCATGGTTCCTAGTCGGATTCGTTAACCACTGCGCCACGACGGGAACTCCTCTATGTGTGCTCTTAACACATATTCATTACGACCTTAGACAGTGGACATTATTATTATTACGGTTGTTTTCAAGATGAAGAATCAGATCTTATGGGGCAAGGCCTCCCCTGGCAGTGACCAGAAGTATCAAGTGATCCAGCCTGGCATTCACAAAAGACTTCAATTTCAGACTTTAATTTATATCTCCAAATGAGGGGATGCCACCACAGACAGAAACCAAGACCACTGAAAATGAACAGCTTTGCCTTTTTCTCCAGTTAAAGTCCAGGAGGACACAGCTTTTAGTGTACTATGAATTAACATTTTTCCACTACAGTTTAAAATTATCTTGTGAATAGCAGAATCATAGTACATTGTTTTATATATTAAAATGTACATTTGTCTCACATATATATCTAAAATGTACCCTAATTTTAACCTATTTTGGCCTTTCATCTTAAAATGTACCATAATTTTAACCTATTTTGGCCTTTCATCTTTTTTATGTATCAAAAGATTCCCCAAAAATGCAAGAATATCATGGGTTTCTGGTTCACCTAATTTCATGTTACTAACAGATGCCACTGGACGTGGAGGAAAAGATGCAGGACAGACAACACATATGCTTCCACCATATACACATGACAGTCCCAAATACCCTCCAGAGCATAGATAACAATAAAATGAAGTAAATTAATTAGAAAGGAATGAGCTTGGAGTATTTACTACCTTTTTTTAAACATATATAATTATAAGTTTATACAATTTAATTTTTACTGCTATCTGTATTTAATAACCAGCTTGAAAATTTTGTGAAAAGCTAACCAGGGGCTTCCATGGCCAGTAGGAGCCAGCTCTAGCACATCAACGATTCCACAAAGGAGTTATCTGTACAAAATGAATGTTTTAGCCAGTGCATACATTACTATAATCACACTTACAGAAGTCACTTTTGAAAAGTTCTATGTGTTTAGAAACATGCCCAGGTGGATTTCTTCATACATACATGTAAGAATATACATCTCACCCTAATGCAGGTTAAGTTCTCCACAGACATTGCCCTTCCAATCTTCCAACAATGATTAGTCCATGCATGCAAAGTGCTAAAACCTTTGCTGGAACCAGCTAGGAATGAAAAATACCTATATCCACACACAGCTGATGGAATAAGCTGAGCTTCATGTTGTTAGCTCTTGGCAGACCCAACACAATGTCACAGTTGAGCTCGTGACCTCTGGGTGGCCACTGGTGGGCTTCTCTTCCTCGTCATTTAGTGCTTCTGATCAGGACACTCTCCTAACCTTATAAAATGCTCAGAAAATGAATAACCAACATCTCCACAGATCAAAGTTTTTTTTTTCTTTTTTTTTTCATTACTGTGTGCTCACAGACACACATGAACCTACATACATTCACTCCAAAGAAAAGCTCATGTTTTAAGCTAAACACTACTCTTCTGAAATGTGTAATACTTGTAAAATGATATGCTATATTCATTTCCTGATATATAACAAGGGCCAAAAAATACATTCTTTTAAGAACTAAACTCTGCATCCGGCTATATTTCTACTATGATATTTTAGTACACCCATGTTACCATTAAAAATTTTAAGCTACTACCTGAAATACTCTTACAGCCAGACTGCTGCTACCAAAGAGAAATCTGTCCAATTCTTATTGCTTCTCTCTTTATTGAAGATGAGAAATCAAATGACCCCAAATCAATGGCTCAGATCTCTACTGTGGAAGGGAGAAGCAAGTTCAAAGACTTTCATTATTAATCCAAATTTGAGAAATGTCCACAATGAACAAAAATGATAGGAATGCAAGGGGGGAAAGAGACAGCAATGATTTTGAGGCTCTGCATTTTCCCTGAGTAATTTAAAATAAGTTTATAATGAATTTTTCTAGGCCATTAGCTGAAAAGGTTGTCGGATATCTATGACTATTTTGAAAAGGAAAAAGAACTTAAGTAGGAAACAGCCACTGAATTTAGAAAGACACTATGCCTTTATATAGCAGCCTTTTTCATTTCTACATTGTAAATAGATTTTTTTTTTTTAAACCAGAAGAACCACTGGTCTCTACTTGCAAGGTGTAATCTTCCTGGGGAGGAGTTTCATACAAAAAAAAAAAAAATCGATCTCTGGGCTCAAATAGGATCAAATTACCACCTATGTTCTTTGTTGAGAATTTTCTCTACCTACTGTTCAAAGAAATGTTGGCAGGAGGAAAAGAAAGTCCTCTGCAATAAAGGAAAATCTTTCATAATAGACAACAAGGCACCTTCCTCTCTGGGGTGGCAAGGACTTGTTCATTATTCTTTTAAATGGGTTGATTAGAAATTGGACAAAGAAATGTCAAGCCTCAAGTGGTAAGCCTCCACAAAGACCAAAGTGTCCCAGAAATTCTTGAATAGCAGAGAAAAGAAATCTCCCTAAACATTTTCATTATCCATTTTCTGCCAAAAAATATTCACACAGGAGCTCTTTGGGCAGCTGTTCCTCTGAAAATTGATTTCCTAAGTCTTCACATCACATACACCAGTTTAGAGGTAGAAAACGTTAAGTCCAGATTATATTTAGGCAAATCACTCATTATTTCTTTATCAAGCTATCACAAACTGACTTCATCCAGTTTTTCATTCAGGTCTTGAAAATACCTAGTTGTTTAACTGAATGAAAATTTTCGTACTTCTTTCAACATTTAGAAGCCCAAAGGATTTAGAAGAATTATCTAAATAATTTTTACAAAACAAAAATTTACTTCGAGGATTGCTGTTACTTGGATATTGCTGGGGAAAATATATATTGATATGTAGCTTGCTTTGACTGATCTCAAAGATTAAATCCAAGGAAGTTTGGGTAAAAGAAAAAGAAATTTCTAAGAGGAACACCTATCATTACAAACCTCTGGTTTTAGAGCTTAATGAGATTTGAGCAAAAACTACATATCAACAAAGAAAATGTACATTTTCTGCCAGTAGTTATTAGGCTAATTCATTCTGCATGTTTTCTAAAAACACAAAATGAAGAGTGGTGAAGGGTATGCGCCTAGTCATGGACATACTTTGTGAATTTCACTCCACCTCTCATCTCAAAACTCTCCCAGGTTTCAGGCTTCTACTGTGGTTAAGTGGAAAAAACAAATAAAAATTGGAATCAGCACATATGCTCCCCTGATCTACTCCCAATCCTGTTTTTCCACTAAAACTGCTCTATCAAGGTCACCAAGGACCTTTATGTTTCTAAATTCTCTGGTCCACACTTTGTCTTCAGCTTACTGGTCCCCTCAGCAGCTTCTGACGCCACCTTCCACTGTCCTTCTTGAAACAGTTTTTCTCATCTTTTCCATGACAGTAGCTTTCTGGATCTGCTCCCACATCACTGGCAGCTCAGTCTTAGCCTCCTTTGCTGGCTCCTCGACCAGCTCTGCTCGACCTCCAAAGGATGGCATGACCAAGGCTTTCACTTCTCTCTCTCTACATTCTACATTCGATAATATCATCCTTTACAGAGTGACTGTGCTCAGAATTTTATCTCTAGCTCAGATCACTCCCCTGCACTTGTACAGGTGACCCATGAACAACACGGGTTTGAACTGCACGGGGCCCCCTTACATGAGGATTTATTCATAGCAAACACTATAGCGCCACATGATGTGTGTGGTGGTTTGAATCCACAGGTGTGGGACTGCGGATACTGAGGAGGGCCTTCTAGAAGTTAGACACAGATTTTCAGCTGTGCAGAGGATCACACCACTAACCCCTGCTCTGTTGAAGGATCAACTGGACATTCACCTGCTCCGTAATCTCTCTACTGGATAACTTAGTAGGCGTCTGTAGGAGACACTTCTGGGAAGTCTCCCAACTCATTTCCTCTTCCTGAACACACACCTGGACTGCACATGCCAGCTTCCCTTGATGACGGGCATGGCCACGCGGCAGATTTCTAGCCCGTGGCATGTCCGCAGAAGCGATGTCTATCACTTCCAGGTTTGGTCTGTGAAAAACTTCCTATGTCTGATTGTTCATCCTCTTTGTCTTCCCAATGGATGCAGATGAGCACAGGGACTTTTAAAGCCAAATGTTGAAGGTGGATAGGCCATAACATGGAAGGAACACGAGTCTCTGAATCTCCACCTGCAGGAGAGCTGCCTCCCAGTCAGGAATAACTGATTTGGGTTTTATCTGAGCAAGGAATTCAGTCTTATTATATTAAAGCTCTGGATTTTGGTATTTATCTGTAAGGACAGATAGAACATAGCATCTGAAGCTTAGCCTGCCCCAAGCAGACCTTTGTCTCCTTCTATCCCAGGCCCGCTCCTACCCTAGCCTTGCCCTTCTCAGTGAATGGAGCCACCATGTGTCAGCTGCTCAGCAGTAGGTGAGTGCCTAGCACATTTTAAGCTCTCATAGACACTTGTTGAATAAATGGTTGTTATCCTTAAATCATTTCTTTTTCTGTCATCTAATCCATCAAAGGCCCTCTAAGTTCTATTTCATGATAATCTATCTACCTTTGTCCACCTCTGCTATAATTGTCCAGGAGAACCTAGAAACGACTAAAAAGTCTTCTTTTTTGACACTGATTTTATTCTTCAGGTTTTACGAAAATTCTCTTAAGCCATAAATATCTTGGTTCCGATGAATGTGCATGGATGCGGCCCACTGTTTTAAACCATGCCAATGGTTTACCTACTTTCTCACCTAATCCTTCCAACATATTTGAAATAGATATTACCATCCCCTTGTTTTTAGTCACCTTTATGGAGATACAGCTTATACAAAATAAAATGCACATCAATTTTAATTTCATAGCTAAATGAGTTTATAAACAAATAAATACAACCAAAGTCAAGATATAGAACATGTTCACCACCCATAAAGAGTGCCCCATTCCAGTCACTCCCCACCCTCCTATATCAGACAACCTAGGCCTCAGAAAACCACTGATAAATCCTTCTTAAATTGAAGATTAGATCCATATTGTGTAATGTTTCATATAAGTGGTAATTTTGTACTCGTCTTTTTATCACTCGACACTATATTTTTGCAGTTCATCAGTGTTGCATATTATCAGTAGTTCATTCCTCTTCATTGTTGAGTAGAATTCTGTTGTATGGATATACTTCAACTTGTTTATCCATTCCATCAGTTGATGAACAGCTGAGCTATTACCAGTTTTAATCTACTATGAATAACACCAGTATAAAGACTTGTGTACAAGTGTTTGAGTGGCAGTATGTTTCCATTTCTCTTTGGTAACGACCTAGAGACTGAATTTCTGGGTCACAGCATAGGTGTATGCTTAAGTCTCATAGGATATCAACACGTTTTTCAAAGTGGTTCTACTACTTGATGATGTACATCCTCAGCAGGACCAAGTACTGTCAGTCTTTATAAGTTTAGATATTCTTATGGGTCTTCACTAGTATGTCACTGTGGGTTCACGTTTCCCTGGAAAAAATAGTGATGTTGAGTATCTTCTTCCATTCTTACTAGTCATTCATATATCATCTTTTGGAAGTCTCTGTTCACATGTTCTGTCCATTTTTTAGAATCATCTTTGCACCTTTTATTGAGTTCTAAAAGTTTTTATATACCCTGTATACAAACACCTTATATATTTTGACTGGTTCTACTTAGATGTGTCTTATCTTTTACTCTTTAGTGGTGTAATTCAAAAAAAATCTTGAAAAACTTCCTATTTACCAAAACCAAAAATAATTAAAAAAAAAAAGAAGAAGAAGTGGAGACAGGCAAATTGCTCAAGAAAGAGTTCAGGATAACAACCATAAAGATGATCAAAGAATCAGAATAAAAATAGATACACAGAGAAGTTAGTTTCTAATGAAGAGTTAGAAAATATAAAGAACAAGCAAACAGAGATGAAGAATACAACAACTAAAATGAAAAATACACAAAAATGAATCAATAGCAGATGAGACACAGGAATGAATGAATCAGTGAGCCAGAAGACAGGGTAGGATAAATCACTGATGCAGAACAGAAAAAATAATGAAAAGAATTGAGGACAGCTTAAGAGATCTCTGGGACAAAGTCAAACAAGCCAACATTCATACTACAGGGGGCCCAAAAGGAGAGGGATAGAAAGGGCCTGAGAAAATACTTGAAGAGATAATAACTAAAAACTCCCCTAATATGGGAAAGGACACAGTAACCCAAATCAAAGAAGTGCAGAGAGTCCCATACAAGATAAACCCAAAGAGAAACAGGCAAGATACACTGTAATTAAAATGGCAAAAATTAGGAAGTTCCCTTCACGGCTCAGCGGTTAACAATCCCGACTAGGATCCATGAGGATGCAGGTTCCATCCCTGACCTCACTCAGTGGGTTAAGGATCCGGCATTGCCGTGAGATGTGGTGTAGGTTGCAGATGCGGCTCGGATCCAGTGTTGCTGCGGCTCTGGCATAGGCCAGTGGCTACAGCTCCAATAAGACCCCTAGCCCGGAAACCTCCACACGCCGTGAGAGCGGCCCTAGAAAAGGCAACAGACAAAAAAAAAAAAAAAAACCTAAAAATGTAACTACCTAATGATCCAGCAGTCCCATTCTCTGGTGTACATGTGAAGAAAATGAAAACACTAATTTGAAAATATACATGCACTCCAATGTTCAAGGTAACATCATTTATAATAGCCAAGATATGTAAGCAACCTAAGTATCCATTCTCAGACAAATAGATAAAGATGTATACATATAATGGAACACAACACAGCCATAAAAAAGAATGAAATTTTGTCATTTGCAACAACATGGGTGGACATGGACAATATGCTAAGTGAAATAAGTCAGACAGAGAAAGACAAATACTATATGCTATCAAACATATGTGGAATCTGAAAAATATAACAAAAAAGAAACAGATTCACAGATACAGAGGGCAAACTAGTGGTCACCAGTTGGGAGAGAGAAAGTAGAATGGGCAAGAGAGAGATAGTGGATTAAGAGGTCCAAACTATTACACATAAAATAAGTAAGGTACAATGACATGATGGCACAGAGAATACAGTCAATATTTTATAACAACTATAAATGGAGTATAACTTTAAAACATTGCAAATAACTATGGCACACACCTTAAACTTAAATAATATTGTAAATCAAACTCTCATATCTCAATTTTTAAAAATCCACAATTTATTGTGAAAAACAAAGATAAAATTAATTTTGAGGAAGTCCACTTTTTTTTTGTCTTTTTGTCTTTTTTGCCTTTTTCTAGGGCTGTACTCACAGCATATGGAGGTTCCCAGGCTAGGGGTCTAATTGGAGCTGGATCTGTTGGCCTACGCCAGAGCCACAGCAGTGTGGGATCCAAGCCACATCTGCAACCTACACCACAGCTCCCAGCAATGCCAGATCCTTAACCCACTGAGCAAGGCCAGGGATCAAACCTGCAACCTCATGGTTCCTAGTCAGATTCGTTAACCACTGAGCCATGACAGGAACTCCAAAAGTCTATTTTTTGTAATATTCATATTTTTCTCCTCTATATAAGAAATATTTGCCTAACCTAAGATGAAAATTTTTCTCTTATTTTCTTCTAGAAGTTTTATGATTTAGCTTTTTAAAATTTCCCATGGTCCATGTGGAGGTAATTTCTATGCATGATGTAAGGCAATGATCAATATTCATCCTTCATTAAGAAAATACATTTATCATAGTAATTTTTTTAAAATATTCTCCCCCAATTAAATTTTCTTGGCACTTTCATAAAAAAATCAATTGACCACATATGTGGTGATCTATTTTTAAAATCATTGTTGTGTTTCATTGTCTGAACAGGTCCATATGGTGTTGTCTTTTAAGCCAGCACCACACTATTTTGGTTTACTGTATCCTTAGAGTCAGGTTTGAAATCAGGTATCTATTCCTATGTTTCAAAACTACTTTGAATTTATTAGGTATCTTTCCATTTCCACATAAATTTTAGAATCAGTTTGCTATTTTCAATTTTTAAGAAAAGCATACTGGAATTTGAGATTACACTGAATCTAGAGATTGCTGTAGGGAAAACTGACATTTTAACAATCTTGAGAGTCTGATACATTGATTAAGAAAAATCTCTTTATTTTGGTCTCTTAATTTCTCTCAGCATTTCTTCAAGTATTTTGTAGTTTTTAGGGTATAGGTCTTATTCATATTCTGTTAAAACTCTAACTAGTTATTTCATGAGTTCTGATGCTACTCCAAATGATATCTTTAAATTTTTAATCTCTAATTATTTGTTGCTAATATACAGAAACAACTGAGAGATAAATTAGGAATTTGAGATTAATATATATACATTACTACACATAAAATAGAAAACTACTTACTTCTTTTGTTATTAATCATGTAATTTTATGGAACCATAAAAAGTCCCAGAATTTCCAAAGCAATTCTGAGGAAAAAGAGCAAAGTAGGAGGTGTGAGCCTCCCAGACTTCAGTCAATACTATGAAGCTACAGTAATCAAAACAGTGTGGTATTGACACAAAAATAGACATATGGATCAAAGGAACAGAATAGAGAGACCAGGAAAAACCCACACACCTACAGCCAGTTAATCCTCAATAAAGGAGGCAAGAATATAAAATGGGGAAAAGTCTCTTCAGCAAGTGGTGCTGGGAAAGTTGGACAGCTACATGTAAATCAAATGAAGTTTAGAAAACACTCTCACACCATGCATAAAAAATTCAAAATGGCTTCAAGGCTTAAACAGAAGATAAGACAACATAAAACTCCTAGAAGAGATCACAGGCAAAACATTCTCTGACATAAATTATACCAATATTTTCTTAGGTCAGTCACCCAAGGCAATAGAAATACAAACAAAAATAAACAGACCGATCTGAATCAAACTTACAAGCTTTTGCACACAGAAAATGAAACGATCAACAAAATGAAAGGACAACCTACAGAACGGGAAAAAATATTTGCAAATGATTCAACCAGCAAGCCTTAATTTCCAAAATATACAAATGGCTCATACAATTCAACAACAAAAAACCCTGAAAAATAGACCTTTCTCCAAAGAAGACAGATGGCCAATAGACACATGAAAAGATTCTCAATATCACTAATTATTAGAGAAATGCAAATCAAAACTATAATGAGGTACCACCTCACACCAGTCAGAATAGCCATGGTTAAAAATTCTGCAAACAGGAGTTCCCGTCGTGGCACAGTGGTTAACGAATCCGACTAGGAACCATGAGGTTGCAGGTTCGATCCCTGGCCTTGCTCAGTGGGTTAAGGATCTGCCATTGCCGTGAGCTGTGGTGTAGGTTGCAGACGCAGCTTGGATCCCATGTTGCTGTGGCTATGGTACAGGCCGGTGGCTACAGCTCCGATTGGACCCCTAGCCTGGGAATCTCCATATGCCATGAGAGCAGCCCAAGAAATGGCAAAAAGACAGAAAAAAAAAAAATTCTGCAAACAACAAATGCTAGAGAGTCTGTGGAGAAAAGGAAAGCTTCTTACACTGTTGGTAGGACTGTAAATTGGTGCAGCCACTATGGAAAACAGTATGAAAGTTCCTCAAAAAACAAAAAATATAACTACCATATGATCCAATAATCCAACTCCTGGGCATACACTCTGACAAAACTATATTAAGAAAAGATACATGCACCCTATGTTCAGAGCAGCACTATTTACAATAGCCAAGACATGAAAACAACCTAAATGTCCACTAACAGATGAATGGATAAATGCCCATTGACAGATGAATGGATAAATGCCCACTGACAGATGAATGGACAAAGAAGATGTGGTGTATATGCATGTGTGTATATACACACACACACATACATGTATATACAAATATGTATTTATATTCCATTCCACTGTGTATATAATAAATGTAATATATATACAATGGAATATTATTCAGCCATCAAAAATGATGAAATAATGTCATTTGCTGCAACATGGATGGACCTAGAGATTATCATACTAAGAGAAGTAAGTCAGAAAAAGGCAAATACCACATGATATCACATATGTGGAATCTAAAGTATGATACAACTCAACAAATCTGTGAAATAAAAACAGACTCACAGATACAGAGAACAAACTTATGGTTGCCAAGGGAGGGGGTTAGAGGTAGAGGAGGGAAGGATTAGGAATGTGGAATTAGCAGAGGCAAATTATTATACACAGAATGAATAAACAAAAAGGTACTACTGGAGTTCCTGTTATGGCTTGGTGGTTAATGCATCCGACTACGAACAATGAGGTTGCGGGTTTGATCCCTGGCCTTGATCAGTGGGTTAAGGATCCGGCGTTACCACGAGCTGTGGTGTAGGTTGCCAACGCAGCTCAGACTCCATGTTGCTGTGGCTCTGGCATTGGCCAGTGGCTACAGCTCTGATTAGACCCCAGCCTCGGAACCTCCATATGGCGCAGGTCCGGCCCTAGAAAAGACAAAAAAAAAAATTCAATAACCTGTGACAAACCATAATGGGAATGAAACTGAGTGAGTGTGTGTGAATTCAATGATATACTGAATCACTTTGATGTACACAAGAAATTAACGCAATGTAAATCAACTATGCTTTAGTAAAATAAAAATTTTTTCATCTAATTCTATTTTCATCTTCTCCAATAGACTAAACAAGTTTCACGAGAGGAAAATCATATCTTAGTCCTCCTCTGTACACCCTAACTGTCTAGAACAATACCTTCTATATATAGTACAGAGTAGATTACTTTTTTGATTTCTGGTAAGTGGCTTATTCAAGAGAAGCTTTTTAAATGTAATTGGCTTGATTTGTACTTTGCTTTTAAAGTATAGATCCCAGAGGATGTTACTACTATATTAGGTATTTCCTGTTAATTCTTTCTTGATTATAAGTTTTCCAAGGGCCAGAATATGTTTTCTGCATCTGTGCCTCTGCTCAACACAGGGTATAGTCACAGAGAAGCCACAAATACACGACCAACTGCTGGCTTCTGGTATGGATACACAGGCACAGAGACCAAGACTGAAGAGGCTGCCTTCTGACAAACCACCATGGGATTCCAAAATTCTCTTCAGATATAAAAGTCATAAAAAGTAACAACATAACCTAAAATATCTACCTTTGCATCACAGTTTGAAAACACTTCCATTTCATATGTTAGCCGTGATCTAGTCAGGAAGATAGAAAATGGATATTTCTCCTACAAACACAGGACAGCTAACACAGAGGGACTGCTTACATTTTGGTGAGTGAAAAGTTAGGAAATCTATTTAGGGTTACTGAAGGAATCCTAGCATTATCAACAGTAGCAAGCCACTGTCACCCCTAGGTTGGAAGAGACAATAGGAGGAACTGATGACACTGAGCCCAGAAGTTGGGACTATCCAGTGGCTGCACAGTCATGAAGGTGAAGATAAGCCAAGGATGCCACAGGAACCCAAGGGAAGTGTCCTGGGTTCCCTCCACTCCTACTCTCTAATATTTTGACACTGCCTCTCACTGGTCAAATCAACCCAGAAGCCAAAGGGCAGAGACGTCTGGGAAAGAAATGCATCTTCCTATATTACCAAGCAGAGCAGGGCAGGGAAGAGAAAAGATTATAGAGTGATCATTTGATTCCACATCCTACCTCATTCCATGGAAGAGAAAATGGAGACCTGGAGAACTCTGCTGACTTACTCAAGGTCGCACAGTGGCAAGCGGCAGACCCAGAATTTCTTCAACTGTATACATGTATGTGTAATTGGGTCACCATGTGGTACAGTGGGGGAAAAATTGTATTGGGGAAATAACTATTTTTTTAAAAAAAATTTTAAAGAAAAAAAATCAGTACCATACATTTTTTTCCCTATAGATTATGATTTCCTTTCACAATAGAACAGGAGAGGAAGTAGAAAAACTATTTGCATGCCTGGACTATTGTAAATGCCTCCTCACTGATTTTCCCACTTTCTACCTCATCATCATCTTCTCTTCTCTATTCTCACTACACGTGACTGAATGCCCCCCAGACTTTTACTGAAAGTGGTATTCACTTTGGAAGTCCTAAGCTCTAAAGAAGACTGTCCTTAGGACCAAGACCCCATGTGTCCCCCATTGCCCCTGTCACTTCTCCATCTCTCTGTGTTTCCAGGGACCCCTTTGCCTCCTTCCCCCATAGCACATGCCACATGAGCAGCAATCCTCATCACTGCCCATCTCCTCTTTTAGACTGATGGAACCAATTCTCAGTCATCTCGATACCCTAAGATGATATTCCTGATGGAACATCAGTGCTCTGTAAGTGCTCGAATAAATAAATAAATAAAACTGATAAAACTGAAGGCATCCTCCCATCAGATAGGTGAAGTATTCAAAGTTGAGGCTGCCAATGTATCCTTAGGTCCCTGATGATTTTAAGATGTACCAATTCACAAAGGAAGAAGGGATGTTTATTCTTTTAATCCCAGTGCCTTAGCTCTGGTATTCCAGCTTTATCATTATCCAACACAAAACTGTTGCAGTCGTGTCTCTTCATTTAGTCACATGAATGAGAAGGAGATGGGCACAAGCCAGTGGGTGTCTAGACTGCTGATATAAAAATAATTGAACAACAAAGCCCCATTTTAGTACTTTCTCTACAGTGATACACAAGAGGCATTTGTGGGCCCATAACAATTTCGAAAGCATAGTTCTAGGGAACGGTGCTATGTAATCATAAAATTACACTCGAGATAAGATTTAATTAGCATTTTCACCTTTCCAACACCTTTCACAAAGTAATGCTTAAAAGCTTTGCAAGAAAGAATATTACCCTTAGAGTGATAACATGCAACAACTAGAGCACAAGAAAGAATAACCAACAGGCCAGGCTTTTATGGGAGCTTAGGTTCAGGGTGTTATTCAAAATGATTACAAGTGGCTGCCACCTAAGGGAGTTTATAGGTTGGCTTCAAAGGGGAAGCCATTGGGAATAATAAAAGGACTAAAAGAGATTTTCATTTCTCTAGACAGAGAGCTGATAAAAGCTTCTGGCTACCATGCAAAGCAGGCACTGTTTACAAGGTAAGATGAATGACCTCAAAATCATTCTATTTTCGCTGTGAATCACAACATTATCATTGATAGAGATGTGAAAGGCAGAGGTGGAAGCAGGTGGAGATGTTGACCTGTCCTCTAAGGGGAGCCCACAGGGTGACAACAGCTTGAATATAATTCTTACCTTTCCTAAACAGAGATATAAGATTGTACTTGGTATCCTAATTGCATCCATGAATTTACAGATAATTTTAAAAGCATTGAGAGAACTATCATGAAAGATAAGAAAATCTGAGAACTATCAGATCAGAGGAGACTAAGAAGATACAATCACTAAATGCAATATGGTATCCTGGATTGGACTCTATAGCAGAAAAGGCTATTAGTGGGAAAATTAGTAAGACCTGAATGAAGTCTAGAGTTTGGTAAATGGGACTATGTCAATGTTAACTTCTTAAGTTTGAACAAATTGCCATTATTAAGAAAGATACTAACATTAGGGGAAGATGAAGGGTATGTGGAGTTGAACTCTCTGTACTCTGCAACTCTTCTGTAAATCTACAATCAGGCCAAAATAGAAAGACATGATAAGCAAAGTCCACTGGCTGTTCTGGTGGTTTTATCACTTGGATAATGACTAGGTGAATACTTCTTCCTAATGTCTAACTTTTCAAGGAGGAAGAAGTGGGTCCATTAGATAACACAGAACATGCAAGAGGCAGCAGGGTATGCGTTAGCTCCTGAATGTCCCTACAGGTCAAAAAGGAAAGCTGCCACCATTAAATTTTGCATGATGGCCTCAGCTGCTGAGGTTCCCAGAGGGATTTAGCTAGCCCTTGGTTCTTAATGGACTTCCTCCTTTTGCTGATCAACCAAACCATAGTCATCAGGGCATCACTTATAAATTAAACCAAAATATTTCTTACTTCATGTACATATGCGTATATACATTTTTTTCAATGTAAATAATTTATATTAAAAGTATTTGTGCTCACTTTCTTTTCTCAGAATACTGAAGAACAAACTGCTAAGAGGTATGCCCCCAAGTTTTGAGAGACCATTCTACCTTTAGGCTTAAAGGGGAAGACTGAGATTGAATTTCAGAGGCATGCAGCTCCTGGTAGAAAACAAATACTCACCATCAATTTGAGGAGAATGTAATAGGGGACTGATTTCCAAGGTATGGACAAAATTTAGAGAAAAGAGCAAAGATTAGTATAGCACCTCAGGCTTAGTAGTGGTGAAGAACTATTAACAACATCTCTTATAAAGATGCCCCTACACTGAAAGGCGAGGGAGAAATTACTAGAAACAGAGAAGTGGATATATCTAGAGAGCTACCCGTAGATCATCCACTGGATGCAAGCCAGAGGAGTTAATATCCCGACCTTACTCACCTCTTGCCCTCTGATTCTCTGCTGATGCGTCCCTTTGACCAAATCCAACTAGAAACCAGAGCACACAGGAACCCACAGCTACGCCCACACAGAGCAGCCTTCTGGAGGCTCAGAACAGAATGGAAAAGGGATGGAGAGTGGATTTGGAAGGACAATCTGATCCAGCCTACTCACTCTGTTGCTGACCTCATCTTGAATTCTCATTGCTACTGCACCTATTTAAGAATAATGCTAATCTATTCATCGCTCAGTTGCGAGATTTTTCTGAATCTGGTACAGTCAAATAATTTTGCATTTTGTAAACTCTTTGATAGGGATCAAGCCACACTCTGACAAGCCACCTCTCAAAGAAAGGGCATTATTTGCCAAATAGCTTAGAGTAGCAAAGTGCAGAGGCTGCTGTATGCTTTCGGCAATGGGATGCACATGGAAAGGACTGTACCCAGTTTCCCTAAGTGGCCTGACATGGTTTCAAATAATAGTTTTCCTTCTTTTAAGTCTGTCCTTTATATTCCTTTCATTTGTGAAACCTTTTTAAAAAGCCAGCAGCAAAGACTTCTCCCTAGAGACAAAAGGCAGAGATATGGCGGAGGAACAGTGAAAAATACCATTGGAGCACAAAAGGGAAAACGCCAATAATTACAGACTTTTGACACTCAGTGATTCATTGGGCTTTGTATTATTTGACTTTTATTCATCACCTTTCAATTTCTAATTACATGTGAGAAAAACTCCAAAGTGGAAAAACATGTAAGGCAGTTAGAAGAGAGGGAAATACGGTCCATGAGTTGAACTTAGCAACTGAGCTAAGGGAAGATGGTGAAGGAAGGAAAATATGGCAGGATCAAGGGCGAGAAGACAGAGGGAAGATGAAGCCTTGTGTTGAATGTGGAGAAATCAAATTCTCACCTTCAGGGTGAGGGAGGCGCAGGAAGATGTGTGCCAATGAGCTGGCCCAGTGGTAGGACCGGGCTTCCAAGAAAACAGGTGTAAAAGGTACAGCCTCCTATTATAATTCAGTTACTAAGGAAGTCACATTTCTTTGAAATTTAAGTTGTAATTATGCCAAGACTTATGTGCCCAGGTTAGTCGTGCTTCTTTCCCAGAAAAGCCCAAGAAAACACACAAGCTACTCAATCTATAATGTTAGTCTTAATTTTTTCATTTCACAGCAGAATCTGTCTGTGTTCATTCTGTCACTCACCACTCACTCATTCATTCAATAAATATTTGTTGAGCACCTGCAATGCATCAGGTACTGCTGTAAATGCTGAGGATGTAGCAGAGGAAAGTGAAAAGAAGACCCCTCACTCCCCTGATCCATTGTCCAGACAGATCAAATGAACAGAAAAATAAACAAGATATGTTTGAAGATTAACACACCTTTGAAGGAAATAATGTCAGATGGACTCTTAAAAAGGGCCTGCCAGTGTGAAGGAGATCACTCTAGATTGCGTGATCGAAGAAAAAGCTTCACTGAGGAGGTAGCCTTTGGGCTGAGATCCTAAGCGGCAAAAGGAAATCAGCCAATCAACAAAGTAGGGCATGAACACTGGAGCTCATGACTGCAAGAGCAAGTGCAGAGGTTCTGAGGAGGAATGGACTTGGCTGATTTTACAAGGGTGTCAGGGTCAGCAGGGGTCCAAACCTTGGCCATAGGCTATATCCAGAGCCGGATCTTCCTAAGGACAATCTGGGCCCTAGTGTGCTAAGTCTGTATCCGGCATTCAGATCCTGCAGACACCTTCTCCTACAAGAGTCTCTCACCTGTTCCTATTAGGACACAAATTTTAATGAATTCCTAGATCCCTGAAAAAAGCCACCCTGGAAGAAAGGATCATACACACAGTCTGTGGAAAGGAGTTCCACCTTCTCCCAGCACAGTGCAGGAGGGAAGGTTTGCCAAACTTCTGGATAACTAAATTTCATTTTGAAGAACTTTTTCTAAAACAAAGGAAGCTTATCGTAAATTTAACTGACATCCTCCATTACTAGAAACTAGACTGCTCACAAGGCCTCAAATGGTTGTCTTTATTAAAATAAAAAACAGGATTAGCCCAAATAAGTTCCCTGCAAGGTTATGTCTGGTGTTGTGCCCCTCGCGCAGCGCAGGAGAGGGTTATAAAATGAGCTGAAGCTCCTGGGTGGAGGTATCACAGCACCATCCTCCGTACCAGTGGAAGGTGATGAGATCTTACAGTACAAACAAGAAACATTTCATTGTAGAGTAGGTCCCAGTCAGCAAAGGGATGGTTTTAAAATATAACGACCAATTCTTTGCTATTCCTGTCCTCACAAGGTGGAGACTAATTCCTGCTCCCTGATGTCTCAACTGAACTTAGTGACCTGAGAGATAGAATGTGCTAGATGTGAAGTGGTGTGACTCCTAGGATGAGGACATAAAAGGTGAGGTGGCTTCCTCCTTGCTCTCCCTTGATCTCTCATTCTGGAGAAAACCAGCTGTCATGTCATGAGGACAAGAAGTCCATATGAAGAGGCCCATGTGAAAAGAATGTGAGGCCTCAGGCCACCAGCCGTGTAAGTGGGCCACTGTGGAAGCTGATTCTCCAGCCTCAGTTAAGCTCTCAGAGACAGCAACCCAGACTGATATTTGGTTATAATCTCACGAGACACCCAAAGCACCTAGCTAAGCCACTCTCGAATTCCTAACCCATAGAAACTATATTTTCTGAGACAGCAGATGTTTGTTTTTATTTACCAAGCTCTGTGGTACTTTTGTTATGGATCAGCGCAAGCCGTGAGCTCTAGGAAGCATTTACATGGGAATCTATGGGAAGCACCCAGCATTGAAATAAGTGCTTTGTCAGTGGTAAGTACCCAGATGCTATCTCCAGGCTGGCATGGTATGAAAGCAAGGACAAACAGGGCTGAAACAGAACAAGTGTCTCAAATAGAGGAGACACCATTTGTTCCTTTTTGGAACTGTTAATAATCATACTGTTCTGATATTATTCTCGTGTTTTGTATTTTCGCACAATAATAGAAGAATGACTTAACAGAATGCTGATAGGAACAACAAAATACTGCATCATCAAATCTGCCTCAAGACTGGAAGGGGTGAATGCAAAAAAATTTGCCCCAGAGTAACGATGTCAACCCTGTGGCAGAGAATCTCTGTACCTTCAATACAAGCTTATCAGGCTGGAGGCAGATGGAATCCTGCCATCTTGATTATCTGATTCACTAGGCCCACAACCAACAACATCCCTCCATGAGCCAGCATCTTTCTATAGGTTCAAAAGTTGAGGGAATGCAAACAAGCAATATTATTTTGGAATCAAGAGATGTTATTCTCAAGCTTAAACTTCTTTACCCTCATCACATCTGCTTCCCAAAATATCAAAAATATTGAAAATCAGGAACTGTCAAGGGCAAATCAAGTCAGATGTGCCTATTCCGAGACTAGCATGTCAATAGTGTTTACACCCCTTCTTAAACCACAGAGTCTAATTACCTCTGATTATATATTTAAGGAAACTTCCATGCACTGTAAACACTGCAAAAAAATATATCCTTTTAGGTTTCTATTTCCTCCATCTGGCAGAGTCTGGGAGTCCCCCAGTCAGCTGAAGTCCTTGACCAGGACACTTCACCTAAGGGTTAAGGGACAGGGGATAAATAACAACAACAATCACTCACAGGCAATGCTATGTTTCTCTCTATTGCCCATCTGGAACATCTGACCACCCTCTAGAATCCTCGAGCCTATGAGAGGGTGTTCTTACAGCAAACTGAAAATTCAGATGGCACCTATACTACCAAATGCAACCTCCCCACAAACTGGTGAACCAATGGTGCCAAAATTCACCAGATTCAGGGGCAACTGTTAAAAGTGGAAAAACTATAGCCAAAGAAATAAGTGAGCAGAACATGAACCCCATTATGGCCCTTTGTAGAAAACTGGTTGGTTTTCTTTTCCTCTCTGTCCTTAGGTAGCTTTCCAGTGAGTCCTGGGGAATTCTTGCAATTCAGATTCTCATCTATTTTTCCCTGTGTTCCTGTCACCATAGTCTTGGAGTAAAGTGGTTTAAATTCCCAATGGGCCAACTCCAACTATTTCAGTTTGGTTTTTTATTCCCAGAGTAGACTAGGCTTCGAAATCACCCAGTAAACAAAGGTAGCATTCTTAAAGGGCTTCTCTCATGGGAGAGTTCATGACTGAAGACTGGAGCCACTGGGGAGAACTGGGGGTCACAGGGAGTACAAGGATAAGGCAAATATCTTCTGAGGAATGTCACATTTTTATACAGAGAGAGACTCTCCTTAGAGTTCTCTCAAACAGAACATTCAGAAAAAATGATTGTCATTTTTCTAATATTTAAACAATGCCTATGATAAGCCCAGTAGTGAATTCAGTATTTCAAGAACACAATAAAAAACAGACAACTGGTACTGGTTCCCAAGATAGTTTTAACTTCAATACAGTAAAAATGAATTATCAATCATATACCCATGTGTTTGTACATTTATTCATTTATTCGGCAACTTTTATGGTATATAAATGCCTGGTATAGGCATTGTTGAACACAGAAAAACACATGATTCCTGTATTCCTGAAGTTTATAGTCTAGAGGGTGAAACAGAAATTAAATGGATATGGGGGAGGGGAGAAAGAGAAAGAAATTAAAACACACAGATGTAAATAACTGATAGCTAGAGACAGGTGTTAAAATGGTACAATTGATTCTGTTAGGGAGGGCAGAGAAAGCTTCTATGAAAGCAGGCTGACTGAACGGAATTCTGAAAAAAGAATGTGTGGGTTATCTGGGGGCTGGGGAGTGCGGATAACATACCAGAGAAAGGCAAAGACTATGTACAAAGGACCTGTGGCAGAAAAGGAGAACAGCGCATTCAAGAAACTGAAAGAAGGCCATTATAGCTGCACTGCAAAGATCAAGAAGCCTGGTGTAAGAGAAAGCTATAAAGAGGAACAAGGGGCAGCCCACACAGAGCCTTGGGATCATATATGCAAAGGAGTAGGTCTACACCCTAATGTAAATGGGAATCTATCAGAAGAGTTCAGGAAAGGAGAACACGATTAGATTTTTTTCCTCCTGGAAATAGCTTGGAGAGCAGATGTAATGCAGCCTAAGTCTGAACTCAGTTTTGTATTTTGCTTGTTTTGGAAGCTCTTTTGTTCTTGGCTCATGATGATCAACAAAGAGACTGTGAGTATGCACTGCCTATCATAGGCCCTAAGGGGAAGGAAGAGGAAGGCAGAAAAGGGCATAGTCCTTCCTAAAGGACCTTAGGAACTAACTGGAGATATTATATATAAGCCCATGGAGTGATGACAAATCATTGCAGTTGGTAAATGTGGAAGGGTATGTAAGTAGTAGAAAAATGCAATACATCGGCACTCAAGTTAGGAAGGCACTGCTTAATTGGGGGATAAGTGGAGAAAGATTTGGCAAGCAGTTGCATTTGCATTTAGCTTAGGTAAAACACAAACAGGTGGAAAAGTGTAGGAAAGATAAGTCTATCTAAGAGAATAATGTCATTCATTTATTCCTATATTTTTTAAGGACCTATTTTATTTATTTTTCCTATATTTATTAAGCAACTCTGTAGTCTTAGCACTGTGTTAAGTCCTGAGAAAACATGACTGAAAGACCTATTCAAGAATCTTATAATCATGCCTAAATTCTAAGGGAACATATTGAAAGAGCAAGAGGAAGAGAGGCAGAAGTTGTATCCTTTTCATGACATTAACACTGAAAGTCACACGCATTACTTTTGCATACTCTTTTTTTTTAAATTAAAGTGTACTGATTTACAGTGCCGTGTCAATTTCTCTGTACAGCATAATGACCCAGTCACACACACACATACACATTCTTTCTCTCATACTATCTTCCATCACTGTTACACACTCTTGACTGAAGGAGTTACAAGCTTCCTCCTATTTTCAAGGGAAGACCTCACTTCTTGGTTGGAGGAGTTTTGTCACACTGTATGAAGAGAATAAATGATAGATGGATAGATAGATAGACAGACAAATAGATGACGGGTAAGTAGGTATGTATGTAGCTAGATTAATCTTTGGAAACTACCATCTGCCTCACCTTTAACTAATACAAAGTCCTTCGAATAGAAGAGCAATGTGACAAAATTATATTTTAGGAAAATTAATCTGATAGCTAGGACAGCAGGCAAGTGGAGCATAGAAATGATAGCACAATTACCCAAGTAGAACTAAAGGAGAATTTGGCATTGTGGCTTTTTGTGTATCAAGTCCATTATTCTGAGTTTCATGCCTTTTCTGCCTCACTATTCTCCATCAGAAATTTTAATGCTGTACCTTCCGAAGTGTGTTCTAAGGAATATCAGTTCCAAAAGTTTCTCTAACAAAAGAAGAGCCTGTGTGCAAAAGAAGGCAGACATACTGTACACTTTATCCTCTGCTCAGAAATTTTCAGTGCTTGTTAGCATAGAAAAACCTCTTGGAAAGTCAACAATAAAAGAAAAAAATCTGCTTAACATTGTTTTATCCTGAATGTTTCCAACCTTTTTGACCGCTGAACCTTTTTAGTGTTTCACTAATTAAAATCCTGTTGAACTAGCCTAACTAAAGAGCACAGTCCTGGCTGCCCTGGGTGGAATAAAGCCAGGCAACTAATCAATCAACAAGCAATTATCAAATGCCTAGTTAGTAATAAGACTCTGAAAATAAAGGGACTGTGTATTACATTGATAATAAGTTTTTAATCCAATAAAGTAAAACAAAAAAAATAAAATAAAAGCAATGAAAACTTTGAGTTATTTCAAAAGAATCTAAGAAAGATCTCAATGAAAGACATTCACATGATTTCCTTGAGAATTTAGTCAAATAAGGCTGGTTCTTGAATGTCTGCACACCTCTCAAACCTCAGGCAAGGCTAAATTACTGGGAAATTCTTTTACTTTTAAATGAAAGATGAAAAAGTGTTTACTTTTCAAAGGTTGCTTTGTTTTGAGATGTGACCATTGCTTGTACTCAAAGAGAATCTTAGAGAAAGTGTGCCCATGCAGAACCCCATGAGCAGTGGAGTCAACTGCCAAAAAGAGCAGGAGAGCTCCCTATAAATCACCACTGGTGAGTCCTGTTGGGGCGTCAGCTGGTAGAATGGCGATGCTCTGTGAGGGCAGCGCTGTGTCACCAGCCCTTTATCAGCGTGATTGATCACAGACACTGTCAGCAGCTTGCCTTTGTGAAAGCTTCCTTTCTTCTGGCCTATTTCCTTTCACCTTTTCCTTACTCTTCTCCAAGATCCCTGCTCCTGGCCTTTCTCAACAAATACTTTTGTCTGAAGACAGTAAACCTGCTCAAACAGACCTCCTTAATATCTCCTGACTGCCAGGTGCCAAGCTAACCTCTAGTACTCGGGCCGCTGTTGCTGGGTTAAAAATAAATAACAAATGGAATCTCTATTAAAAATTCTATACCTACTGTGAACCTCCAAGAAGATTCCTGATCTCCCCATCTCATTCCCCTCTTAGGGTCTCCTCTAATGGCTGAATTCTTAGCTTCATCTTCAGACTGTTCACTCACCTGCAATATCTTCTCTTTAGCATTTTTTTTTTGCTTTTTTTTAGGGTCACACCTGTGACATATGGAGGTTCCTAGGCTAGGGGTTAAATAGGAGCTGCAGCTGCCAGCCTACACCATAGCCACAGCAACATGGGATCCAGTTTGCTTCTGCAACCTACACCATAGCTCAAGGCAACGCTGGATCCTTAATCCAATGAGCGAGGCCAGGGATCAAACCCACCATCTTCATGGATACTAGCTGGATTCATTTCCACTGAGCTACCATGGGAACTCCCTCTCTTTAGCATTTTTATCCTTTCTTCCAAATCCATTCAGAAAAACACCATCCACAGATAAATACGAGAGTCTACCTCTTCTGGTCCTACCTACAACACAGCTAGAATGATTAAAGCTCTAATCCCAGCTGCAGAGGCCAGATTCCCCACTCTAATCCTTACCCTTGTTGGTAGTCAGCTCCCCCAACCCCCATTCGCCTCAGTGACTGTTCCAAAACCCACCCCTGGCACCCTTTACCACCTATACAGTCCCTCCCACACATTCTAAGAAAGACCAACCTCTCCTTCAGCATGGTAATCACAGCCATCCAGGGAACTTCCTGACCCGCCCTACATTTGCAATTCTGCACCCATGTGTAGCCACTCTAATTTCATACTATGCCCTTCTGTGTCCATTATGGTATGGCCATAGCAGCCTTTCTGCTCCCTGAACAAGACAAGTCTATGCCCACCTCCAGGCCTTTGCTCCATCTGGTGTCTCTGCTTAGAATCCTCCTCCCTCTGATCTTCACTGGCTGGCTCCTCCTTAGTATTAATATATTTGTCTCCATGTCTCCTCAAACTGGTCCCTATAACAGTCGCCAAGCCTTCTATCAATTCACCCCAAATTCCCTGTATAGCTCTTAGTAAATATTATTTGCTATTTACTTGTGTATCATCTGTTTGTTACCTTAAATGAAAACTCCAGAAAAAAAGGTATCTTTTCGTTGTGTTTACTACCCTGACCCCAAGACCTCGAACTGTGCTACACATAAAATAAATGCTCAGCAAATGGATCTAGAATGAATGACTGAAATAATCATTTGGAGAGTGTGAGCATGTATGCACTCCTAGAGGAGTATGGCAGATGACAGGGCCATGCTGAGTACCTACTTGGGACATGTCCTCATGAATCTAAGGTGTGGCCAGGGCTCAAACCTGCCACACCTCTATGGAGAGAGGTACGAAGAAGATAGATAGATGGTATTAGGCATGGTTGAGATTGTTGCCAGACAAGAGTCATGGAGTGAGAAAGTGTTGCCAGACAAGTGCCAGAGAGTCGAGGTCTTTACAAAGGAGGTCTTTTAATGTTGGGTCATGGGATCTGTGCTGGGAAAGCAAGTAGTTAAATTAAGGAGAAGGGTAGAAAGCACAAGAGGGGTACAGGAACAAACCAGTGAGGGCTCTAGATAACCATGAATAGCTGAGAAGTTAGGAAGTGCTTCTCACCAAATGGCAGGCTAAACATACAGCTTTCAGAGGAGACATAATCATTGGGCAGAAGAGAGAGAGAAAAGAGGCAAAACGTCCTAGCTTGAGAGTGAAACAAGCCAACAGCTCTTTATCTGGCCATCACTGACCACCTCTTGACACATTTCCTGTGCAAACAGTCTTTGTCACTTGTTCTGCCTTGAATTACATCTCCAGGGGCTCCTTCTGTTTGTCTAACTTTGAAACATGTCAGGGACCACCTAGAGAGGGACGTAAAAGGAAGAAAAGTAAATGACATGCTCTTGGGCATCCATTAAGATACAGGCTGTCTGTCACCCTCTCAAGGAAGCTTCCCACCATCACCCCTCTCTTCTCCTTCACTGGGACTACAGACCTCTAGTTAGGCATCAGAAAGCTTGGGGCATCTGTCTATGGTGCCCTGCCAGACTGCTTCAAAACACCTAGAAAGTTCTCATCACAAGAAGAAACATCTCCTTCCTATTTCTTTCATTTTGTACCCATATGAGATGATGGATGTTTATGAAACTTATTGTGACAATCACTTCATGAAGTATGTAAGTCACATCATTATGCTGTACGCCTTCAACTTATACAGTGTTGTATGTCTATTATATCTCAATAAGACTGGAAGAAACAATTAATAAATATAAATAAATAAACAAATACATAGCAATGGGGGGATCCATTATGGGCCTGTTTTCCCCACAAGGCTTTGGGTGGGACAATATTTTACTCATCTTTGTTTCCGATCACAAAGCTTAGGGATCAGCTCATACTAGGGAAACAATAACTTTCACTGAATAATTGAACCAATAAGTAATAAGTATGTGAATTATACACAGCAGACTGGCATGAATGCTATAACCACACAAAGCAGGCAGACTCCCAGGGCATTTGGTCTCCTGTAAGGACCAGGAGTCATGAAGTTCGCTACTCACCCTCCCCCATAGCACTGACCATAACAGGCACCACTGAGCATCAGACAGGGATGAAAGGTCCTCCGAGATGACCTGTCCAAACACGGGCACAAGGGCCACATCTAAGATACTTGGAGTATCTGGCACAGATTATATATAAACACAGGTATTATGGATGAACTGATATTTGCTCTATTTCCAAAGGTCCTTGGGGAAAATAAATTGTAGGAACATTCAAAGCATAAGTTAGCTCGACAGGAGGCAGCCCTATTTGTTTCTAGGTCTCCTGCACCTACTTGGAGTTTGATTTAGAATTGCAAAAGCATTACTTCCAGTGATGAACATCTATTGTTAGCACTCATGAGGTGCCTCCGAAAAAAATATTTTTATAACTTTCTTTTGAGCATTATGAGAAGTTTCTTCTTGGAAACTACAAATGGGGTCTTTGTGAGAGAAGTCGCCTCCTGCCCTGACCAGGTGTGCCGCTCCAGCTCCGTGCTGACAGGCCCATCCACCCAAGGGGACCATCTTCTTCCTGGGACTGAAATGAGTTCCTGGAAAGGCAAACCCCCAAGAAACCCCTTTTCTTAGGCAGAGGGAGACTTGCTTCTTTGTTCTCAGGAAACTCAGCTGCTGCTCAGGTTCCCTGGGTGCTCATGTCAAGTCGAACTGACCCTCTTAGAACTTCCCACCATGCCAAGATACTTCTAGATCTCTCTTCTCCACAGGGTTCCCACTCCATTGTGAGGGCACGTGAATGCCCAGGCCAGAAACTGGAAATGCATCCTCTAATAATTCTCAACCCAGAGGTGGAAATGTTAGCAAAACCTGGGGAACTTTTAAAAAATATACATATATAAATTCTATATCAGAGACTCCAATACACTCTCTTTTCTTGCTGAACACCATAGCTATTTGGTTACCCTTCTGGTATATTTGTCATGTTAACACTAAAAGCAAAGTTTACAGCAGGTGCAGTAAAGTCAGCTATCAGTAGGAAATTATTCTGATTACTGGAGGTGACAAGCAACTTGTATCCATGTATCAACTCTGTTAGTCAACAGTGGCTGCCATGAATTGAGAGGGCCTCTGGGACCATGTCCAGAAGTAACAAAAAAAAAAAAAATTCCAGGTCTGATTATTGATGTCTGCCATGGGTTAGAGAAGGGACAGTGATGGCACGTGGCCACACATTTGCCCCTGCAGCCTAGATCCTCCACAAATCCAGAAACAAGGCTTGGGGCTTCAGCATCTTTGCATCCTAAGTAAAATCTCTTCTGTGAAGCCAGAAACAAGTCGAGGCAATGATGCAATAGCTAAATAGTGCTTATTTAAAGATGTAATAGATAGGGCTGGGATAACATTTTAAAAGGAACTCAAACCATGTGCTTCCTAGAAACAGACCCCAATACAAAGCAGAATACATCCTTTCAGAGAGGAAAAAGGAGGTTTCCTAGGAGAACCACAGCTAGGATGCATGTGAGAGTGTTAGCAAAGTGCTGTCTGCCAGTTCACAGTATTTTCTTTGCACTGCTCAAAGATAACGTGAAAGATAACAGCAGTGTTTTGAGCATGTTTCGATGTTTTGTTACCAGAGGGAGCTGCAGAAAGCCTGAATTCTCTGAAATGGAAAAGAAAGAACAAAAAGGCACGCTGTGGATTTTGCTTACTGTCAGTTACTTCACAGCTTTTCTTAAACACCTGAGGCGTGATTTGGTAAAGAGGGGTTGTTGGTAGATATTTTAAATGAAGGCAGTTTTCAGATTTTCTTTAAATGCCTTTAAAGAAAGGCAAAGGTCAGTGTCAGGTCTAACCTTGGTCCTCTGAGGGCTCAGCTCATTCTGAGTTGGCTGGATCAGAGCGGGAGCATGGTGCTTGACTGCACTCACCTTTTCCCCAGGTGGCTAACTATGAGGACCGGCCTTTCCAGCATCCCCCTAAGCATTTAGCAACTCTGCTGCATGAATTCACATACACGCCAGCATCTCTCTTGGGTGTGCATGCATATTTACTGGCAGGTCTGATCTGCACTGTGGGAGTGAAAGCATCCACTTAGACTAAGGCACCCTGAGTCCAGACCCAGCTCTGTGTATACCCCCTAGTCATTTAACTGCCTCCACTCAGTTTCTTCATCTGTGAGTGAGGTTAATAACTTCTTCCCAGAGTTATTGTATGAGAGGTGAGTGACTGTTAAAGCACTTTATGCACTAAAAAGCAAATGCAGGGAGTTCCCACTGTGGTTCAGCAGGTTAGGAACAGGACAGAAAGTCCGTGAGGATGCAGGTTCACTACCTGGCCTCGCTCAGTGGATTAAGGATCCAGCATTGCCGCAAGCTATGACATAGGTTAAAGATGCGGCTCACATTTGGCATTGCTGTAGCTGTGGCAGAGGCTGGCGGCAGCAGCTCTAATTTGACCCCTAGCCTGGGAACTTCTATATGCCAGATGCAACCAGTAAAAAAAAAAAAAAAAAAAAAAAAAGCAAATATAAAGCATCCAGGGCCAGATTTCCCCAGTTAAATGTCATCTCCTCAGAGAGGTCTTCCCTGACCACACTATGAAAATGGTCATTCTTCTCCCCCCTCCATCCCCTTTCCCTGCTTTCCTTTATACTGCTTCCTACTCCCTGACATTATCATTTTAGAGCTGGTTGGTAATTCATTTATTGTCTGCCTCCCCCCAGCAGAAATCAAAGGGCAGTCTATCCCATCATCTACTATGATTCCAGGCCCAAGAACCACACCTGACCTAGAGTAGGCACTCAATAAGTATTTTTGAATAGATGAATGGCTCTTTGCACCCCGTACCACCTAGGTGATGAGGACAGGGGAAAATGACTCTTCTTGGTGGACCATCTATCTCCCAGCTAACCACCAGAAAAAAGGTAGACTCCTACTCAAAGATTAAAAACAATCTCTCTTTTTACATTTCCTGTAACAAGGAAATATGATTAAAAATTCACCTGAATAGGATTTCCAGTTGTGGCTCAGTGTTAATGAACCCAACTAGTATCCATGAGGATATAGGTTCATTCCCTGGCCTCACTCAGTGGGTTAAGGACCCAGCACTGCCATGAGCTGTGGTGTAGGTCACAGACATGGCTCAGATCTGGTGTGTCTGTGGCTGTGGCATAGGCCAGCAGCTGCAGCTGCAGCTGCAATTTGATGCCTTGCCTGAGAACCTCCATATGCCACAGGTGTGGCCCTAAAAAGGAAAAAAAAATCACCTGAATAAATCATAAAATGAATGGGTTTTAGTGTCCTGGGAAGTTCTAAGTTCAACAATTATAAAAATCAATGGAATTCTCCCTAGGAGAAAAAGGGAAAAAATTTTAAGTAGAACCCACTCTGTTTATAAGTTTATTGCATAAGGGAGAATTCACTAAAAATGAAAGAGACTTAACTCAGACCCAGCTCAATTTGATAAACAGCCAAACTCTTTTTCATAATATTTGATGGCAGTTGGCCTTGACTGGTCCCCATAGGTGTCAGTCTCTCAGAAACGGCCTTCCGGAAACTAGAAAACATGACATGAAGAAGCCTGCTAATCATTTGCTGATGTAAAATATTTCTTATTCATGCCCAGAAAATAATTCCATTCATATTGCCAAGGCCCAATAAAAGTCTTCAAAATGTCCCAGCAGCCATTTTAAAAGTTCATAATTAAATATGTCCAGCTTAGAGAGCAAATGAATTTTAGTCAGGGAACCTGGAAAGCAAAATAGTACAAATGATAATGAAGGACAGTCATCTTCAGAAACCACTGTGCCAACAATTACCTTCTAACCAATCTGCCATAAGTGAAAAAGAGAACAAAAATTTAGTCAATTTTCTATAAACCTCAAAATCCTTCCACTCCATTGAGAGAAGCAACAGCAAACACTTTCGGTTTCACATTTTAAATAAATGTTTCAGGATTCAAAAGCATTTGTTTGAATTGCTCCTGAAATATTTAACAAGCTCAATCCTAATTCTTAAAGAGAGTGTGTGTCTTTAAGTACCGATCCCAGCAGACATGAGAACAGCAAAAGAAAGGCTGAAAAGACTGTCATATTTGTACTGACTAGAAGGCAATGAGGACGGAAAGCTCTACCCAGGATAAGCCAAAACCATTCCAATCTATCCACTGTCCTTTAATCGGATCTTCATTTCCCCTGACAACCCCTTAAAGCCCACCCCTCCTCACACCCCCACTATTTCCATGGGAAATGTCAATACAGCCCTGGCTCTGTATGTATTTCTATCTGCAGGCCTCTCTCCCAACACACTCACTAAAAAATACTGTCTTGTCAAGTGCACACTTCTGATTTATACCAAACTATCCTCAATCTGCTCATCAGTGCCTACTGATCCCCAGGAGACTCTTCTTTGATGACTCTGCTGTGATGACTCAACTTTTGGCTCCTGAAGGTTATTCTCACCAAGGAGCCCAGGCATTGCATTCACAGCCCATCTCCAGCATGTCCTCCTTAGAAGACCCTGGGCCGCACCGAGAGGCTCAATAGCTTCTTTCCTTCCTTTTCTGCCCCTGTCTTTAACCCTGGTGAGTTCAGAATCCATACTGATGATCCTTTTAGCACTGACCTAACACCTCCCAGACCCATGGAACTCCAAAAACTTCATCCCTATTCTACTGCAACACCTTCTCAGCCATACCTTGGGATGTTACCGGAAACTATCCCAGGTAAAAAATCCAAAGCCCTGAAACTCCCTTCTTTGACCAGCCCTTGCTTCCCCACGTGTTTATGCCTACTACATATACTTTACTCTGTGTCCTCATCATGACAGCCAGCCATTCACCTTCTCCCTGCTCTCCTGGACCAGGGCCTCAGGCCTTTTCCAGCTCTATTCAGCCTACTGCCCAAGCCAGGCTGCATCCAGGATTTCAGCCTCTTTCCGTGCAAGCTCTGAGCCCTTCAAATTCTTGATCTCCTGCTAAGACTTCCTTGTCACATGCCAACACCAGGAACACTCACCATCCACTTTCACCTAACAAAATCCTCAAACCATGCTGATTGGATTCATTCTCAATGCTGTTTCACTCCAGCTGGCCCCTTGCTACCAATAAATTTCCTCCCTCGGCTCTTCTGAACTTCCACTTACAGCCCAGTTCTCACCTTCAACCCTCTGTCTCCCAGCAGTGGCACTGCTTCCTGTATTGCAGACACACTCAAGCTAATGTGACAGGAGCCATCATAGCATCTCTCTACATGGACCTGCTCGCTTATGAGTCTCTGGTGATCTCTAATAGCTACGTCCTCAACTGCTTTCCAACACTTGATCCTACTGCTCACCACTTTCTTCTTAAGCTCACTCTTTCCTTCACACTGTACTTAATTCTCCTGTCTCTCTCCTCATGGTTCAACTTGTACCTCTAAGGGCCTAAAAGCATAAATTCCCACAATTCCGAATCATGAGCTTTGACCCTTTGCCCTCAATACTCTTGCTGGAAATCTCATTCATCCCCGTTATTTTTGCCATTACCTCTAAGAAATTACTTCCAAGTTCCATGCCTTCAGTTCTACTAAACACTCGAGAGAATTCTATTAGGATATTCCATGGGTACCTCAAATTCAACACCTTTAAAATTTACGTTGTTTCTCTCACCTTTTCTATTTCTATTATAACACTACCAGTCTTCCACTCTTTCAATCATTCTTGACTTCTTCTCTCATCCTTGACAATCCAACTACACCAAATTCTACACCTACTCTAACTCATGAATCCATCACTGCCTTCTATTTCTAGGTGCACCTCCCTGCTTGAGGCCCTGAGAACTCTTTCCTGAAAGACTACAACTGCCTTTCCTTCCTCCAAAATCCCAGGGTCCCCACCACCAGACTAAATGGCTAACAAATTAAATCTAAATCACAGTCTAGCTTGGAATTCCATAACCTCATAGGTGCGGCTACAACCTAGCCTTCCAACTTAGTCATTCTCTATTCTTTTCGATGAACCCTAAACCAATTACAACTGGGCTACCGTTCACTGTTCCCCCAACACGTGCTCACATTTCCTGCCTCTGCACTTTCATTCTCATCATTCATCCCAACCCATTCTGTCTGCATTACATTATTTCCTCAAAATTCCAGCTTGGAAAAAATTCTTATGACTTCTTCTAGGTTCAGCTCAAATGGCATACAGACCCTGAAGCCTTCCCTGATCCACCATCAAATATGATCATCTCCTCCTCCAGTGGAGCACTTTGTCCCTCCAGTGCTTGGGAGATTTGCAGCATGCTGAATGATTTCCTGATGATTCCTGCTCACAGAAAGTGTCCCCTTCAGTGGGAGGCTCACCTTCCCCTTCCTGAGGAGCTCTCATGCCCTCTAGGACTGTCCCCTCTACATCACTGCCTCTGACTCCTTTCTCTTCCCCTTGCATTGCTCTGCTACTTCTCTGTAGTCAAAGGCTCCAGCCATCACTATCGCCATCCATCCCTTTCGCCCCATGCAGTCCTGGTGTCCCTTAATTACATCTAACTGACCCCAAAATATGTCTGAAAGTCAAAGGTATGCAAGCTAAACCATAAACTTGCATGAAGGTCCTGTTCTCAGAGTTAAAAAAAAAATCTTACAGTGAAATAAGTCAGACAGAGAAAGATAAATACTTATCATGTATATGTAACCTAAAAAACACAATGAACTAGTTAATATTAACAAAAAAGAAGCAGGTTCACAGATGTACAGACCAAACTAACAGTTGGTTTCCCGGCAGGGAGAGGGGAAGGAGGTGGGACAATACAGAGGCAGGAGATTAAGAGGCACAAACTATTAAGTACAAAATAAGCTACAAGGAGTTCCTATTGTAGCTCAGCGGGTCAAGAACCTGACGAGTATCCATGAGGATGTAGGTTCAATCCCTGGCCTCGCTCAGTGGGTTAAAAGATTCAGTGTCACCACAAGCTGTGGCATAGGTTGCAGATGCAGCTTGGATCTAGAATTGCTATGGCTATGGCATAAGCCAGCAGCTGCAGCTCCAATTCAACCCCTAGCCTGGGAACCTCCATGTGCTGCAGGTGTGGCCCTAAGAAATAAATATATAAATAAATAAATAAGCTACAAGGATACATTGTGCAACATGGGGAATATAGGCAGTGTTTTATAATAACTGTAAATGGAAAAAACCTTTAAAAATTGTAAATTAAGGAGTTCCCTGGTGACCTAGCAGTTAAGGACTTTGCATTGTCACTGTTGTGGCTCAGGTTCAATCCCTAGCCTGGGAATTTCTGCATGGTGCAGGTGTGGCCAAAAATATTGCAAATCACTATATTGTATATTTTTAATTTATATAATATTGTACATCAGCTATACTTCAATGGAAAAAGAAAAAAGTAATCTTACAGAATTGTCTTTCATACACTATCTTTAATAATCTTTTTTTTTTAAGTCTTTTTAGGGCCACACCCATGACATATGGAAGTTCCCAAGCTAGGGGTGGAATCAGAGCTATAGCTGCCTGCCTACACCACAGGATCCACGTTATGGCTGTGACCTACACCACAGCTCACAGCAACGCCGGATCCTTAACCCACTTAACCCACTAAGAAAGGCCAGGGATTGAACCCACATCCTCATGGGTACTAGTCAGGATCATTACTGCTGAGCCATGATGGAAACTCCTTTAATAATCTAATCCTATCATATTATGTGTCCTATCATTTTCTCCTTTCTTACTCATTTGACTGATTTAATAAGCTGAAAAAGGCTAGCGTTACCATGTAACATACCAAAAATGGTACATTCACTTGATGGAATCTACACTCATGAATCACCATATTGACATTTTTATTTTACTGTTTTCGATTCTTTTCCTTCAATTATCAGGGGGAAGTTAGATAAAATATTTAAATAAGTACATATACAAACATATTGTACAACTAAAGATTGAATCACTGCACAAATTGTTCAAGGCTGGCAGGCAACATAAAAACTCTGAAATACCCTACCAGCCGTTGCAAGAAAGCCTAAATCTGGCCCGGAGAAGACATCAAAGACAATGTGCAAAAGTGGGAGGTATACAAAGTTGGGCCCTCTGGTATTCCTCGCAATGCTCAGGGTCACTCCCGACACCTTTATAATCCCATGTCAGAGCAAAGCGGACAAAGAGAACACTCAGGACTCCAACAGTGGGAGCGCTGGGTTTTAACAGAACTGAAAGAGAACACTTAAAATGGTTTCCAACTGCACTGTCTCAATTACATCAGGAGTTAAAGAGGCTTTTATTGTTTTCCTAGGATTATATTTTATAAATGTTATATATTTGCAGTATGTTAAAACTTTATTTATATGGAATTCGTTCCAAATTTCAAATGATCTCAAAACACATTTTAAAATGTATCTCAGTGTAATCAGGGTCCAGTTCTTTCTTCTCTTTGCATCTTCTCTCTCATACTATTTTTAATATAAATGGTCAAAAGTTCTTACCAGAAGTATAAGGCGAATTGACATAAAAAGAAGAATTAACCAAGAGGTCTTTTTTAACTTGTAGTTGAGTTACGATATTTCAGGTGTACAGCAAAGTGATTCAGTTATATATAAGATATACATATAAGATATACATATATATCTTAATACTTATTTAACTGAATATATAAGATATATATATACATTTATATATCATTTTCAGATTCTTTTCCAATGTAGGTTATTACAAGATACTGAATACAGGGAGTTCCCATTGTAGCTCAGCGGGTTAAGAATCCAACGTGGTCTCCAAGAGGATGGGGGTTCGAGCCCTGGCCTCACTCAGTGGGTTAAGGATCTGGCATTGCCACAAGCTGAGGCACAGGTTGCAGCGCAGCTCAGATCTGGTGCTGCCATGGCTGTGGCAAAGGCCTCAGCTGAAGCTCAGATTTGACCCCTAGCTTGGGAACTTCCATATGCTGCAGGTGCAGCAGTGAAAAGAAAAAGAAGATACCTTTCTGTGCCATATAGTTTTTGTTGTTTATATCTGTTAATCCCAAATCCCTAATTTATCCCTCCCCCCTTTCACCTTTGATAACCCAGAAATTCGTTTTCTATATCTGTGAGTCTATTTCTGTTTTGTAAAAAAGTTCCTTTGTATCATTTTTTTTCTCAAAACTGATACAAACCCAGAGGTCTTTAAAGATGTAATCCCTTGGCATCACACAAAATCCTATAGGTTACTTCAAATGGGCATATTTAAATCAGACTCTTTCCAAATAAGAAAACAGAGAGCCTACAGATAAGAAAACAATTGTCTACATTTACATCTTTATCAGGTTATATTTCCTCCCATGCAAATCAGTGGAATCAACTTGCATGGGATTTGACAATAAGTCTTTCAGCAAAGGCGAAGGAAAATTATTCCACTTCCTTGGCTCAAAAGTTGATTTGAGCTGTGCCTAGCATGGAGAAGAAATAAAAAGAGAAGCATCTGTAGAATGTAGGGTGCTTTCCCTGGAGGTTTTCATTCACTCCGTCACACTAGCCAATATGAGAGCAGGAAAATGCTTAACTTCCGCCTGAAATGGCATTGCCTATGCTTACTGTTCAGAGAATCGGCTAGCTAGAGACTTCAGTATCCTCATCGCACTGTGATTGTTCACACACACACCACACACACCACTGAAACTGCCACTGTTCCCTCTGAATCCAGAGTTGGCTCCTCTACTAAGAATCTCTCCCCTGGGATAGGCATCAATGGAGCAAGGAAATTCTCTACCTCTGTCTGTGTTACCAGGGTTCCCTCTTTTCAAGGCTTGCCACCAGCCATGCTCTGAGAGACATTGATCTGTGCTTTCCTCATTGTCCCTCTGCACCAGAAACAAGGAACAGCAAAAGAACAGTCATTATTTGTATCTGGCAAGAAAGGCGGCAATAAGAACTAAGAGGCAGTGGGCATGAAAATGTCAGACTGAGCATTTGAATGAGGCAGGGACAGCAAGCATGGAGGAGAGTCTCAGTGGAGAGGAGTCTTAACTATAGATAGGTAACTGATAGAAAAGAGAGAGAGAGAGGAAGATGGGGGTAGGGGAGTCCACCACACCTGAGAGCCAACAGACTCAGGTTCAATGCTGCCACCTCCCCAAGATACAGAGTATAAAGGCTGAGGCACATCCAAACTCTCAAGCTGGATGTCCACAGTTCTAATTCTGGCTCTGTCACCTGCCATTTACACGGCCTGTAAAGGTCAATGTCTTAACCTCTTTGTGCCTCATACCCTCGTGTGTCGAATAGTGATGATTGTGATGATGATGATAACCTAACAGAACTCTCGTAAGGCTCAAATGAGCTAATGTTTAGGATGTTAGAATGGCGTCTGGCACTAATGTGTACGTTGCTACAATTCGGACGATCTGGTAAAAAGTCATTTCAGCACCCTGATTTCCTTTCCTTAGGCAGAAAAGCAAAAGAAGCTAAACCAATTACTTTTTAATACTCTATCATCCTACCCACATTGTTTGCCACATGCTTTAGGGAACCACTGTCTGACCCTAGAGGTGAGCATCCTGTAAACCAGGACTCCCAGTGTCATCTGACACAAAACAAGCCTTCTCCTGACACAAGAGGCATCACTTGAGGTGGGGACTCCACTGGACCAAATTTCCTGTCTGTGGGACAGGTTCTAGGTGGAACATCACTCCCACAATAGCACTCACCTTCAGGAAGTCAAAATGCTACAACATAGTACGTCACACCAAAATTAAGTATTAGGTGTTTTCTTTTTCCTTCAAAGCTGGATTCAAGATGGGTCTTTAGCCAAATCAAGTAGGTAAAATAAGTTCTCAATGAACTTTCTTCAGTTCCCTACCTCCAGTCCCTTCCAAATAGAACTGGATTAACCAGCAGGATGTGGTGAGAGGGAAGTTCTGCAGGGACCAATTTGTAAGAAGCACTGAAACATCACTAGGACACAGCACATTGCTAAATATGTTATCAACTGGAAAAATATGTGTGTTAAATGTGACTAGAAGACATGTAATTCAATAGATCTTATCTGGATCTATACTATTCTGCAGGGGTGGGTGGGGAGGAGGATTTGGGTGGCCTAACTGCTAGGAGAGCACTGGGTGGGACAAGGACAAAAATCCACAGAACAGAACTTTTCTGTTGGAAGTGCCATTGGCTACCATGTTGAGAAACAGCTCTAAGTGCTCCCAGAGAACATGCACTTACTAAGGATGGTGGTCCAACTATCCCCTGGCTCCTCATTCCCACCCCCACAGCCCAGTAAGATGAGCATGCCCATGGGGGCAGGAGCTGGGTTTCCAGGTCTTAGAGACACTAAGACTCCCCCCAGCAGCCTCCTCCATGCGGACACTCGGGGCCCACTGCCTGGCTTCTGCATCTAGAATCCAAGGCCAAGCACCTGCTTATGGAACAGAGGAGTAAATTGTGACCAGTGTGCTCTAACTGTCCCCCATATGGTTTCACATTCAATTCTCATAGCAACTCCTTGAAGATGTGGTACTCACTTTAACAGAATCTCCACGAAGACTAAAGAAGGCGACTGGGATACCACATGTCTAGAACAGTAGCCATGATCTCCCTGAGGTCCTCCTCCTCCTGGGCTCTGGACAAGGCATGAGTGCCATACTTGCTGCACCTGGCAGCTCTGAAGACACCCTGCTGCTTCTTTGCATCACTAGCCCCCAAGCCAAGTACCTTAGAGGTGTGTCTGGTGCAAAAATCAGGGTCTTCTGAGAAAACAAGGAGTGGGAGACAGTCTCTGACTCAGAACAAGACTGAGAGCTGAATTCTTCAGCAGGAAAGGGAGGCTCAAATGAGGGTGATAGAAAGGAAACCTACCTGCGAACATGGGCTCAGAGAGGAGACTTCACTTCACCTTTGGGATTTGATTGCAGTCTTCACCTAAGAATAAGGTGACCACATATCCTGTGTGCCAGGACCATCTCACTTATGTCTGTTGTCCTGGCTCCATTCCTAATAACATCCCTTTCATTCTCAGAAGCATTGTGATTTGTGCAATAAATGTTACTGTCACCTTCTCAAAGCTCATGTCCTGCACTGAGCCTCAAACAAGGCCTGAAGGGATTTGCATGTGTGTCGAGTATGCATGTGCATGAGACCAAGCTTTGAGCACTTCCAGGAGCTGCTATGGACAATTTGAAACTCCAGCTTAACAATGATTCACAGGAACCACTTCCCCAATAACAGAACCACCATGACCTGGTATATGATTTGTTGCTTTGCAGGTGGAAAACCGGGAAGTGGAAGTGATAATTCCTGGAAAAGATTCTTTCCAATGTGTCTGTTAAGTGCATTTCTCAGACTCCGTTATTTTATCTCACTTCCCTCAGGACTCTGCCCTCAGCTGCCTTCCAAGTAGCAATAAAATTCACCCTTTGCTTCAATTTAAAATGCCAGCATATTTTCAGTATTTTAGCCCTTTGGAGATAAGCGGCTGGAGGAGGAATAAGAAAAGAAAAAGAGAAATCAAAAATAAGGAGGTTAAAGAATAAAGTGGAGAAAAGATAGAGAATAGAGAGAGAAAAAATGAAGATAAAAGGAAGAAGAAAATTAAATGAGAAGAAAGAAAGAAAAGAGAATCATCTTACATGATCTATAATTCAGATGTTTATTTCCCTTGGACTGTAACACGCATTGGTAAAAGCTAGCAATTCATCAAGCTTGGTGGTCTCAGCCTGATTCCAACGAGCTTCTCCAACTAAACTTGCTCCCAGTGTCTGAGCCAGTAAGCACTTCTGCCACATATCACAGGGCCACAGAGTTCTCCAGAAGAGCCAGAATCCATTCAGCAGACTGTTCTATAGTCAGAGGGATGGATATTTGGGTTTATCCAGGCTAACACTCAAAATAAACCCTGGACACAGCCCCTTGTGATGTTAATCCCAGGGGGAAACACCCCCCAAAATTATCCAGTGATGATTTTGAATCCCAGCAAAGTAAGACTGAAAAACCCTTCTCAAGCTATAGCCCAAATTTCCCTAAAAATACTAGCTTATAGAGAAAAGCCTTCATCTTGAAAAATTCTTAGGTCAGTTCCATTTAAATCTTCTGTTATTCCCAGCGATGTTTTAAACAACGATATCCAAATCTATATTCCTAAACTGACTGAGGGGAAATCACAGTTCACGAATTAAGACAACGCCACTTCTCAAAATAAAACACACTCCATAACCCTGCTATGTTACCGAGTGGCAGAGCCAGCATTTTCTCTCCCTGTTTGCAGGTAATTTAGACCCTCTGGCGTGCTATGATCACTAAATATTGAAAGATTTTTAAAGCTTCTATTTTAACCCACAACATCATTCTGATTTGTACATGTCTACAAAGATAGAGATGGGGAAAATATCACTTCTTCTGAATGATCCAACCTCACAATTAATAATTGAGAATCTCTTTCTCTTTTTCCCTTGCCTTTTTTCTCTCCGAACTAGAGTGCACTCTTCAGCTTGTTAAGCTCAGCTCACTCCCACTGATAATTCACTAGAGATCATAATTTATGGACAATTGAAGCTGCAGAAACATCTCTTAGAAGGAATAGAGCAGATCCATAGCAACAATTCTTCAGGGGAATATTAATCCCCGGCTTTATGTAGTGCTAAGTGTACAATAGTAATCAGAACTTGAGTAGAAGCTGCTAATCATTGAGGGAAAAGGCTGTATAAAGAATTCATAATGGAATTAGCCTGCGGCAAACAAAGAAAGACAAAATTAAATCAGCCATCAAATTGCACCAAGGAATTTTAATTTACAGGTTAATGTAGGATTATGTAACTAATCACAGCTAACATTTTCAATGAACAACCAATAAAATTCTGCTTTTTTTCCTCTCTCTAATCTTACTAATGGTATTCCAATAACATGCTTTTATTACCTTATGTTAGAAATGAGTCTCAAATATTCTAAAAGTCTTTCCAACTGTCACTGTCAGTGTAAAATGGCAGATTTGAAATGGTCAGTCAAAAGGGTGGATCTAGCAAGATCTATTCCTTAGTTCAGTCCAGACCCAATATATTATCTGGGTAAGTCTGCATAAAATAGACTTACAAAACTATATAGCTTTAAAGTATATGCATGTTTTTCATGCAGTGCTGGGAGCTAAAATGGGACAAAAGAGACTAAATTAAATACGTGAAACTAATTTGGAGCACAAAGTGTATCAACTAATTCTAAATAAAACCACTGCCATAGATTTATATGTCAATTTTGCAGACATATCCAATGACATACACACCAAGGACCACTCTAACAGAGTTTTCATAGTTTATAAATGTGAACATCATAAAAAGAAATAAGGTTTCCAGGATAAAAAGTTGATTAGCATTTCCCACGGGAGGGGGGCAGAATCTTGTATCCTCCCCATATATTTTGATATCAACCAATGTGTGACAAAGACAGAGGGAAAAATCCTCTACATAATTTGAAAAATTATATGAAACTCACTGCTTCATAAATATATAAAAAAGACAGCATAACTCTGCACATTGGCAAGGAGAAAGTCCAAAATTATACTGTATGCTTAAAAAGACATCAGTTTAATCAAAAAGATCTTTTTCCAACATATGGCAGAAGGAAAATTATTATAAATGGAGTAAAAAGTATGTTCATAAGCTTTACTTCATGAGAGAAGAATGCTGGGAAGAAAAGGCGACGGCATTCTTCTTGCATATGTTTTTCTTGTTGAGAACAATGTGGGAAAGTCTCATTTTCCTTTAATCTAAATGTTCATTTTATGGAAGCAGCAACATTCGGCCCAGTTATTAGCAAAGGAGTTTTGTTGCTTTATAAAGTCTAATTTTAAGATGCTCACTTCCAAAAAAACATTATGGTGTCAATTGCACTACCCTTCAGCAATCCTGTAATAACTTTATTCAACCATTTCTAATTATAATTATATTTTCAATTCCTTTTAGCTATAGAAACTCTTTATCAATCAGAGCACAAGACAGAAAATTACTTTATTACAGCTACAGCTCGTTAGGCTGAGTGCTCTTAATGAAGCAGCCTCATAATCAGATGAAAATCATGCTGGAGAAAACTTGCATCATTAGTCTGGGCCTTAATTACCAAGAAATATAGTCAGTAACAATGATATTCCATTTCATGATATGGTGCATGCACCTTCTACACTAGTTGCAATTAATAATTCCACCGACTGCTACAGAATCCTTTCTATTTATTCATAACAATTGAGGGGGGAAATTCTAAATTTAATTGAGCGCTTCAGATTGAGCTCTCTTTCTCCCTCTCTCTCGCGTTCAGATTAAAATGTCACAAGGCTAATATTCTATCTTACAATAATTCATCATTTTAATTATATATTTTATGTATGTGAAATGTCTTTTTCAGCTTTATAGTTGAGGCTGACATTTTTGGGGACGCATCTAGGAAAATGTGTGGCCTCTTGTGAAGGTGGTTCCTATCACCTGGGACCATATCAAGGAAATCTGAGGGAAAAAAAATCACTGCCACCAGCCTGTCAACTCCATCCACGCTGGGAAAAGCTGCCAACAGGAACAGGGACATTCGTTTAAATTAACGTCAGTGTCTTCTGATAGGCTTTGGATGGCAGGCTGGCAATGTTCTGGGAGGAACAAGGCCCCGTGTCACGGGCCTCTTTGTCAGCGTGATTGATCACAGACACCACCGTCAGCAACTTTCCTTTGTGAAAGCCTCCTTTCTTCTGCCCTGTTTCCTTTATCTGTTTCCTGCCTTCCTCTCTCACCAAGATCTTGCTCCGGACCTCCAGAGAAATACCTTCAGCCCTAACCCTCCTGCTAGGCTCTGTGCTCTGCTGGGTCCCTGGGCCCACCTAAGCTGGCATCCTCTCCAGGAGGGCTTAAGGCTGACTCAGGGTGCTGGTCCAACTGCTACTCTTTTTCAAATGCAAATTAGGCAAGTGAGTGAGGTCAAAGAGCACCTGGGGGAGGGCAGAGGGCAATGGGGTTGGCACAGATAAATGAGAGCCCCATTTGACCTCAAAATCCAAGTATACCTAGAGCTGAACTTCCTGCCCAACATGGCCTTTCACAGGAACTGGTGCCAAAGAACTGATGTGATTAATCTGAGCTGTGCTTTCCCCAATCATCTGCCTTATGAGCACCAAGCAGTTTGATAAATGAAATTGATAGAACAAGAGAATGACTTGGAAAAACCCACAAGGCACAAGATGAAGACCTGGCTGTAATAAAAGACAATGCTAATTTTTTTAGACCTTAGCATCCAATTTCTACAGCATGAATGTAAAGATTCCAACCTAAAGATCTTTGGCTTCACACTAATTAGTGTTGAGCAAGCGGGGGCACAGTTCCTGAGGCAGTGTCAGGAGACAGACATTCTTCCCACCCAAGTTCAGACCCCAGATAAACAAATGACTGGATAAATTAATACAGGAAAAACCAGCCACTGAAAAAAAAAACACCCAATGACAATTAGCTTGAAGATTTGAAGGGAATTAGTAGCAAGGAGCACTGTATTTCACAGACTACAGGAAAAGTAGACTCAGGAGGAATCTAGAAGATGGAGCCAGGAGGACCAGGAGAGTCATGGAGCAGAGCAGGAAGAAGAGGCTGCCTGGAGAAGTGGACAAGATGAGGTGGATCTGGACCAGATAAAAAACTACAGGACCCAGTGGTAGCAAATGCAATTCAAGTATCCATGAGGACTCGGGTTCAATCCCTGGCCCCGCTCAGTGGGTTAAGGATCCAGCACTGCCGTGAGCTGCAGTGCAGGTCGCAGACACAGCTCGGATCCCAAGTTGCTGCGGCATAGGCCAGCAGCTGTAGCTCTGATTTGACCCCCCAGCCTCAGAACTTCCATATGCCACAGGTACAGCCCTAAAAAGGAAAAAAAAAAAAAGCTACAGGAAGCAGCAGGAAAATGAAAGCTGTCCGGGAAGACAGCAGGAGCAAAGATACACTACTCAGAATCACAAAGAGCACGTTTCCATAGGACAAAATGTTTGACATTTTGGACCTGCCACTGGCTTACAAAACAGCTTGAGATGTGCAGGGATCTCCAAACACAGCCAGTGTGCAAGGCCCAGCATGATACTCTTGGAAGCAGCCTCTAAGCAGCCTTAGAGGAGAGCCAAGTAAGAGTTAAAGGAAACCAGTTGCATTTCCATGTTCTCCCATTAATTCAATGCCAGCAGATCTCAGCCTTACTGTCCTCACCTTCAATCACTCTTTAATGTTTCCTCCCAACAGCATTTCATTTAAGTACAGAAGTCACTGCAGGTATTTCCATCTGACAGTGGCTACTCATGGACATGGGAGAGGCCCTGGTGGAGCTCTAGACCTTTGTCAGGGGCTGTGTCTCATGTTCTGATGGTCCCACTCTCTGTGCCTGGCAGTGTCCACATCCAGTTCCACAATGAGACAACAGCACAAGAGCTGTGTATGAGGAAACTGGGGACTCCTCCACTTTGGAGGCACTCGATGAGGGGAGGCACCCAGTCTAACAGCCCAATCACCTGCAACACTACAGCGGCTATAGCATGAGATCTTCCTGGACTCTGCCACATCCTAGCTGTGGGATCTTAGGAGGGTGATGTAACCCCTCTATGCCTCAATTTTCACATCCCCAAATGAGGGCAATTATAGCATCTGCTTCATAGAGTTGCTGCAAAGGTAATCTGAGATGAGGCACATAAAAGGGCTCATAATACAACTTGGCACATAGTAAGTTTCAATAAAAGTAGCCCTGATCAACATCATCGTCATCATTATAGTCATCACTACAGATGGCAGAGAGGAGGCCCTAAAAGGATTTCAAACAGCAGTTTTCAAAACTGGCTCTACCTGGAAATCACCTGCCCTGAATTCCCCCACCCCAGATCAATTAGATCAGAATCTCCCAGATGATGTTCTTTAAAGCTCTTTGCATGATTCCAGTGTGCAACCAGGATTGAAACACAGTGATGTGGAGTCTTGAGGCCTATGCATCATTTTTAGAACATGATGTTACCAACTAAAAGGCCTGCATCTTAGAAAGTGGCAAAGCCCGCATCTCAGTCTCCCAGAGAGTAATGGGAATCTTGTAGCTCCACTTTGAGACATGATGGTTTGGAGCATTTATGGCCCATGAAGGAGCAACTGCAGCTTTGGCTGAAGGAATCTTCCTGGTGGCTTTTCCAGCTGGCAGAGTGGTCCATTTCCAATATACAGAGTATAATGCATGCAGCCAAATGTTCCCACAAGACGGCCACCTGTGACTTGCAAACTCTTCTGTCTGGGGCCAGGACACACATGTGCCACAAGGCCAAAGGTCACCCATGAGCACCAGGGAAAGAACTGTCTTACCCTGTGGATTATTAAGAGCAGCTCATGCAGAATCTACCCAGAGAGATCATATTAAAGCCCCAGGGGAGGAAATGACTATTATCCGGATCTCTGAGAGTAAAGATGAACCTGTCAAAATACACGATGTCCAATTCAGGCTAACCCTGAATAAATATGACAAAGCTAACCAGTTAAATCCTTAGCTATCTTGATGACTTTGGCAGCTGTTCGAAACTTGCATTTACAGGATCCAGGAAAACTAAAATTTTCAACTATTTAGGCTCATCACACCTAAATAAATCTGCCAGACACTCAAAAGACAATCCTCTATTTATTTTCTTTTTAATATTTAAGACACTTCCGCCACAGAAAGATCTCCAAGACCATGTATGAAATAATAGAAAAACCACAATTAAAAAAAAAGAAATTAAGAACACTAAGCAGCATCTAAACTCATCATTCATTTCAACCTGTTTTTCTTCCGGCAGGAAGGGATTTACTTAGACTGCAGTAGTTACTGGAAACCTGCAAGAGGATCAGTGCATCCCAAGGAGTACAGGTTAGCATAGCCCTCCTGTCCTCACACACAGCAGGAAACCATGGGAGGGTTCCATTTCCCTCCCAATTAGAGACATCAAACCCTCACTTTGCTGACCTCTGGCTGCTTTATCACCCCACAAAAGGATTGCGGGAGAGAGACAAGCATGGCAAAGAAGAAAAAATAATTCACAGTGGGTGAGGAAATACCAGAAGCCTCATTTACAACTATGAGTTTTAGAAAAGGACCTTAAGACATAAATGGCACACCAAAAGAACTTAAAATCAAAACATGTCTAGTCACTTATGATGGAGCATGAGAATGGGAGAAAAAAGAATGTGTGTGTACATGTATGTGTAACTGGGTCACCATGGGGTATAGTAGAAAAAAAAACTGTATTGGGGAAATGGCAATAAAAAAAAAAGGACCAATAGTGTCTGATTCTACTTATATGGGGTACCTAGAATAGCCAAAGAAGAAAGTAGAACAGTAGTTATTAGGGGCTAGAGGGAGGGGGAAATGGGAAATTACTGTTTAATGGATACGGAGTTTAAGGATGGGGTGACGAAAGGTTCTGGGGATGGAGAGTGGTGATGGCTGCACAACAGTGTCCGTGTACTTAATGGCACTGAATTGTACAACTAAAAACAGTTAAAATGAAAATTTTATATTATGCATATTTTACCACAATAAAAAAATCAAACACAGAACATTTATCTTGAGGTCATAATTATTTAATATTTCATGAGTTTTTGCTTCAGTGATTTTTTTAAAAAGCAAAACCAAAAAACAATAAAATGGGAGTTCCCACTGTGGCTCAGCAGGTTACTAACTGGACTAGTATTCATGAGGATGTGAGTCCCATCCCTGGCCCTCACTTAGTGGGTTAAAGATGCCATACTTCTGTGGCTGTGATGTAGGCCGGCAGATGTAGCTCCAATTCAACCCCTAGCCTGGGAACTTCCAAATGCCACAGGTATAGCCCTCAAAAGCAAATAAAGAAAAAATAAAATAAAATTCAAGCTCTCCCTTGAAATATCAGAAGCAGATAAGACAAGGACGATTTTAGGCATGAGAGATTGACTGACTGAGTCAGGAGTTCTGGATTGAAGACTTCTCTCCCACCTTAATGAGCTGAGTGACCTTGGGCAAGTTAATGCACCCCTTGGGGTCTTGGTTTCCTCGTCCTTAAAACCAGGGAGTCAAAGAAGCTCACCAAGTCCATGCCACTTAAATTCCACAATTTGGCACTTTCTTTCCTTGCCTCCTTCTCCAATTCTGCCTTAGTATTTCATGGAAATATTTTTATAGGAAAACCAGAGTCACTAGAGGCAAGTATTTTCCTCCCTACTGGTTATATAAAGGAAAGAGGGAAGAGCTGGGAACAATCAGTTAAAAATAACTTCACTGCCAAATTTACAGGTAAAGAACCCACAAAAATATGTGAAATCTAAGAGACAATACTGTTTTTGAACGTTTCACTCCATTATCAAGAAGTATTGTTATCTGAAGAAAGTGGTCTTTTCCCCAAGACTGTCTAGTTAGAAGCTGTTGGGTCTATGCCTGCCCTTGAATTTGTGACTCAGCCTGTCCTTAAGACTTGGGAGACCAGCAGTGTTCAGGGTTCATTAACAGCCAGGTCATCACCACAGCAGAATGTGAAGCATCTCTCCCATCTCTGGGCTATTTCTAAACTCTCACTTTTCCCTCTACCCACCAATCTTGACAATCAATGATTTCAAGGGACCAATACCCCAACCATACTTTGCATTGTTAAGTATCTTTTCCTTCGGACTTTGTCTCTTTTTCCACTTTCACTCTTAAAATGTCTGGAAGGCAGGACTCTGTTATACGTTGCCTTCTGAGCCCCACGGCATCTAGGGGAAGTTGAGAGTTAGTGTCAACCAGCCTCTAAGTGCCAAGGAACTGTGTTGTCTGCATTCCATGCTTTAGGCCAGTGATTCTTAACAAGCAACAACTTGTCCTTTTTCCTACTCCAAGGAACTTCTGGTCATAGGTAGAAACATTTTTGACTGTCACAAATGAGGACAGGAGGGCTGCTGGCAACTAGCTGGTAGAGGCCAGAGATGCTGCTAAGCATGCTACAATGCACAGGACAGCCCTGCAACAAAGAATTATTCCACCCCAAAAGTCAATAGTGCTGAAAAACCCTGCTTCATTCATACTATTGAAAACTTCACAGGACTTATGATCCTGAAATAGGTTATGAAATAGGTTTTCTCATCCTCATTTTACAGATAAAGCTCAAAGAGCTTAAGTAACTTTTCCATCACCTAAACAAGGAACTAGAAAGGCCAGGAATGGATCTTAAGTCTTTGGGTCTAAAGTTCCACTGCCTCCCTGAATGAATGAATGAATGAATGGGCACAGAATGAATAAATTCAGCCCAATGATCTGTGCTGGGGAAGTCAAAGAAAGCAGACTACACTAGGGGCAGATGCAGACCACATCTGTATCACTGTTGATGCCCCAAGCCAGATTCTCAGTTAAGACATGCTCATGGCCTCTCCATCACTGCTCATTGGAGCTGCCCACCCCAATGGAGCAGAGACAGTGAGGTCTCATATCTTGGTGACATTGCCCATGCTCCAGGGGACTTCTCTGGAGGCCACAGCTCCTACTCCCCAGAGTGGCTCATAAGACAGCTGAGAATTGGGGCTGCAGAGATGCACACACAAGATTGGCCACCTGGGGAGGTGATCCCAACCAGATCCACAGAGCCCATACCTCCTTTCTTTCAGGAAATGGAGATACATGGGAGAACAGTGATCAGGAAAGGTCTCTGACTTTCCCCTTGTGGAATGGCCACCTCTCTATTGGCTAACTGCTTTAAGTTTCTTTGAAAAGTAAGCCATTCACTCAGTAGAATCACACAAAGATGGTGGTAGTTTGAAAAGATAATGACCCCTCCCTCCCCAGTACCTCCCAAAAAGCCTACTTGACACCACTAAGATTTCCACAGATTGACGACAAGCGCCAGCCTTCATGGTGAAGTGCAGTGGCAAAGGGTGGCTTCCAAAACCTGGTCACTAGAGCCCAGTCTTGGGAGGCCACCACTTCCCCACCAGCCCCCTGAGAAACAAGGGTCCACTGTCTGAGGCACTGCAGACTAGTGAGCTGGATGGAGTAATTAGGGGATGCTTCTGTCAACCATTTGTGCTAACCAGTCTTAGGAATGTTTAACTCCCTCAACCCCTGTGCATTAATTAAATCCTTGTTACCTGCTCTCTCAGACTTTTCTGAAGCAGAAGACTGCTGGAGAAGAGAAGTCCTATAGTATGTCGCACTGAAGACGTTAAAATGCATCCGTCAGAGGTTTGGAAAGTGCCTTCAAGGTGCTTAGTGCCTCACCTACTCATAAGGGCCCCTCTCTCAGGAAGCAGACCACAGCGACAGAGATGAATATGAGTCTGCAGTGGCCTCCCAAGGACACTACAACATTACTGTGGTTCTAACATCAACCTCAAAGCACCTATGGTTAGTGGAGCTTTTTTTCTTTTTTCCTACTATTGAGCAGAAGAAACAAGACATATTAAATAACACATAATTTGTTTTTTTACTATTAGCTTAAATTCAGATTTTATTTGGATTTCACTAGTTTCTCTATTAACATCCTTTTTCTGTTCCAAGATCTAATCCAGAATTACACAGCGCATTTAGTCAACTTGGCCATCTATGATAACATACAGCATACTCATCGATGTCAGTTTCTCAGGCTTTTCAGGCTTTTCATGACCTTGACACTTTTAAGGTATTTTGTAGAATGCCCCTCGATTTAGGTTTGTCTGATGTTTCTTCTCATGATTAGACTGAGGTTTGGGAGAAGACTATTACAAAGGTGAAGTACCTTCTCATCACATCTTCCCAGGAGGTATGTGGTATACATACATCCACACATCACTGGAGACCTTGATCACCTGGTGCAGGGGTGCCTACCAGTTTCCTCCATCACAGACTTACTCTTTTCTCTTTTACATATTCTATTCTTTTGAAGCAAGGCACTAAGTCCAGCCCATATTCAAGGGGGGAGTGAAGCATTTCTATCATGTTTATCTTAGGATAGACTTTTCAATAAGAAACAGAATTAAAAAAAAAAAAAAGGCATAGTTTAGAAGTCAGGACTTTGTGCTTTACTCTCAGCTTGTGAATGGCTTGCTCGGCCTTCCCTCTGTAAGAGGCAGGGTGGCCCTGCCTGCTCCAGAGGGTGTTGAGGGACCAGAGGAGCAAGACATAGGAAAGGAGTTTCAGCTGCTGTGCTCAACCCCATGGCTACGGAAGTTAAACATTTTTTAATACGGCATGAAGCAGTTTATTTAAAATTTTAGAACACACAAACCATGAAATATTTTATGGTATTTACATAATTTTTAAAACCATTGAGAGAATCCCACACACCAACTTCAGGACAGTGGTTACTTCAAAAGAGGAAAAGAAGAAAATGGTTTAGGGACATCCTTAAACTTCTGCCAACTTCCAGGCTTTTCCCTGCACCTGTAAACACCCGGCACTTGCCCATTTCTGGTCTCTGCTACCTCTGCCAGAAATGCCCTCCCCTCCCTCTCTGCTCAAATATCACTTCCCTAGGGAGGTCTTCCTTGACCGTCCTACTTAAAATAACATTGCCATACACTTTCTCTATCCCTTCACCCTGCTGAGGTGTTTCTTGTGGCTGTCAGCACCACGTGCAATTATATTTTATTTTTATTTCTATCTTCCCCCCTATACTAAGTTGTTTGTTCCTTGAAGAACAAAGACTTGGTATGTTTTACTCCCTACCGAACCCCCAGTGCCTAGGACAAAGTCTGGCCCAAAGTAGGCAGAGCGTCAAGAGATATTTACTGAATGAAGGAACACATGTGAAGGATTTTTTTCTTTACAATAGCTGATGTCCTTGTAGACTTGTGAACCCTGGGGTAACTCTACAATGTCATATAACCTCCCTCCAGGCTTAGAACTACTGTGTAATCTACTAGTGACTAAGACTACAATGTTGGATGGAGACAACTCAGACAGGAGAAAGACTATAACACAGGGACTGGAAAATGGTTTCATCTGTCGTGATCCCTGTGGTCCATGGGCAGTGGATGCCCAGAAGCTGTTTCTAGATCTGAGACAAGATCTCAGTTCATTAGGAAAATGTGCCATGATTGATTTGTAACTTTGTGATGTCTGCAATGGATAAATAACAGAAGCAGTGATGCACATAAATGTATATACATAAATTCTTAATCCTCAAATCATTCCACTGTGAGGAGGCCTGGTTTTCTAACTAATACAAAATGATTGCCTTTTAACCAAACTCCTGTAAAATCATCACCTATATCAAGGGTTGACAAATTTTATGTGTAAAAGTCAAACTGTAAATCTTCTGGGCATCATGGACATATAGTTGTCTCTGTGGAAACTACCCAACCCCGCCTTTGTAGTACAAAAGTGGCCACAGATAATACACAAGCAGTGAGCGTAGCTATGTTCCAATAAAACTTTAGCTACAAAAACAAGCTTCAGGCTAGTTTTGGCAGGCCGCAGTTTGCCAACCTGTGACCTCCATGAATTTCCTTCCCTTCAAAAAACACCTTTCAGCACCCCACTCTCCCCATGTCCCCCAAAAGCAACAAGACCTTTAGAAAAACAAAACTTAGTATTCAGCACTTGCTAGATCTTCTGACTTCTACTTAGGGTCCATGGAGATTATTTACATATCAACATCTTCTGGCACTTTAAGAGTTATCAAAAATGTCACCAGTCACCAAACGTTTCATTTATTATTGCAAACATCTTTAGAAAAATGCCACAGTGGGTTTCTTTCACAGAGCGATTTATTTCAGATATAATTTCAGTTTAATTAATAGGGGATTTTGTTGTGACCCGGAGGGTGTGAGAACCAGCAGAGAGTCTGTGGTTTAGTTAAGAGAAAACTGGAAACCTGTCTGTGCCTGTACAAGGAAAATTTTATGAAAAAAAAAAGGGGGGGGGGGGGACAAAAGAAAAATGGCATTTTTCCAGCTGTGAACATCCAGCCAGTACCCTCATTAAAGGCACCAGTGGAACATCTTGGAAAAGCAAACTAAAAGGAGGTGGAGGAGGAGCCAAGAGGTACAGATTGGGGGGAAAGGGATTTGGCTTACGTATCCTCTGAAAATAATTCTGTTTCTTAGATGGATTTCAATCTGTGTCTGCACATCCTTTAAAAAATCTGAAATCAGCAAAAGAAACAAATCAACAGTACAATTGATTTATTAGGCCCCGCCTGGCACCATCCAGCAAAAGTCAAGACACAATCCCCGCACTTGAAGAGCCAAGTCTTCCTTAAAGTGGCTTCATTTGTACTTCCTGACATTTTCAAAACGTATAATCACTTATCTAAGCAATAAAGCTTATTTTCGAGGGGTGCTTTTGGAGGGGAGAAGGTTGTTGTTTTCAATTACCAATAAGCAAAATGCCTCGTCCACATTTCCCAAAACACCAGGTTACATTAGTTTCAGTTTTAATATCCTGCCAAAGAGAGAGAAAAAAAAGGCCCCTAATATGAAACAAATACAGCTGTCTAATATTGCTGTTCAAATGCCACTGCATTAAATAAAATTCCATGCAGTAAAATTTTGCAAGGTGATAAAACAAAAATGATATAATAAATATAAAACATCTGCGTTTTTTTTTTAACAAGACATTTGGAAACCAATTTCATTTATATTTAAACTTGTTTTGAAGTGTTCCTCATTTTGAAAAACATCCTAGTTACAGTATATTAGATTTTTTTCCCAGGCAGAAGATTAAAGGGCTGATGCCCAAGTGAAGGAAGACGAGGGGAGGAGAAATCACCATTGCGTTTTCCAGAATGAACCTTGTATTTCAATCTTCAGTTGGCTTTTGGTCATAAAGAGGGGAGATGAGTGTCTTCCATCAGCAGTGGTGGAAAAGGGATTCTCACACACAAAAATGTGTTAAAACGACATTAAGTTTCTGGCAACAGTTCAGGAACATACACCCCAAGAAGCAGAAAGCCTGAACAGTGTCTCTGCCTCTTTCCGTGTGCCTAGTCAGAGTAGTTCCTAAGACACTGGGAGACCAGCTACCACTTTCATCCAGGCAGGCTTTGGTTTGGAAGGGTAGAGCTCACATATGGGAACCTGGCCTCTACAGTGAGTCTGAGAAGCCCAAGGTCTGAGCATACAGGCACTGGACCTACAACAGCTCAAAAAGGTCTCGGGTTTTCTTTGGTTCTCCATAGGAGCACAAACGACATCTGGGGAAGAGGGGACAAAACACACATCTGTTTGCTACAATTTTAAGCACTCTCATTCTCCACTGCTAGGGAGACTAGTCCACAGATAACTGCATTGGCAGAGGGGAACTCTGCCACCCCTCTACCTAAACATCATGTATCTACAACACCCATCTTCTGACCCAAAATCCAGCTATGAGCTACAAAATTAGGAGTGAGTTCTTTGGCTTATAGTTCATTTCATGGCTTATAGCAAAAAAGATAAATCCTGCTTAGAACAATTTAGGGTGAGAATGCAGCCTGAGGACTACTCATAAATGAGCTTTCAATGTTAGTATCAGCTAACTTTCACAGAGCACCTCTTGGTGCCAGGAACGTTACCAACACTGCCGCATTTCATCCTTATGACCACTGCTACTGCAGGTGTTCGCTACTGTCACCTTCCAATGAGGATGATGAGCTTCAGTGGAGGAGTGAAATAAATCACCCTGGGTCACAGATCCGGCCAGTGGCAGGGTAGGAAACTGAACCAAAGTCTACGTGACAACAAAATCACTACCAGTCACTCCTCAGTATCTGATAAATGGAGGGATGGCTGTAACCCAAATTTTACATAGAAAGTTTACAGATTTTAACCATTAAGGAGGGGGCTTTGAGTGGATCGAAATTCTACTTAACAGAGTATATGAAGAGAAATGCAGTTAATACTTTTCACTAAGACTGCATTTGGAACTAGGTTAACCACATATCAGGTGAACCAGAAGATCATGCCTTGATGCACAATTAATGGTGGCTGGTGTAAAATTTGTGTCACTTGTACATACATGCACTTTATAAGGCCTTTTGAAAGGAATTCATGCTCACAAACTCAATCTTATTTATGAATTTGTTTAGGAAACTTTTTCTTCAAAACTAGTTTAAAAGCTGTCTTCACCCCAACCTCTGTTCAATTCATACACAAATGCTTAATGGACGTGCTCACTCAGCATCATCCCATAAACAAAACTGTTGACTAAAATCTTAACTTGCCCTCCTGACATGTTTTCCCCAATTATACAAATAATTCCAGGTGTGGGGATTTTGTTGTTTAGGAATTTATATGACAGTGATGGATCCTGTTATCTCTGTAACACTTATTCTACACTCCCAATGAGGCATGAGTGGACTGCCCAGACCGCCCAGCTCCAGGACTATTTCAGGCTATCACAGTATCTCATTGCTCTTGGCACTGTCAACCCAGGCCTAAACCAGAAAGCACAAGGCTCAAGGATGATCCAGGCAGGGTGAAGATCAGGGATCATGTCTGATAGTCCTAGGAAAGGACATTCCCTCTTCCTGGGATACAAATATTAGGAATCAGGTAGCTCTGGTCAGGTTGTCTGCTCTCTTACAGTCAAGAGAGGAACCAGCCTGAGAATGAACTGGGAGTGAAGTTCAACCCATACACAAAGCAGAGAGCTGAGGAACCTGAGAGGAGAGTCAGAGCACTCACTCACTGAGCTCAACCTCATGTTAGCCTTCTCAGTAACACGTAGCGATTCATTCCCTTTTTGTTCAGGCCAATTTGAGTTGTTTTATTATGCTTGAGAGTTTTAAAAAAAAAAATCCTGAATGGTTATACTGATTTTCTAGAGCATGCTGAGAACATACTAGACAACCTCCCAGGGCTAAATCAAATATAATCCACTCAAGACAATGAAGTTGCACCTTAAGAGCATTTAGAGTATAATATCATGACATAAGAAAATCACACATAGCAAAATTTACTATGGAAAATTCTCTAAAGATGCTATACAATAATTCTTACATACATTAAAGTTTGAAACTCAACTACAGGAAAAACCACCTAAACATGTTCTATTTGACATATCTGTACCCATGCATTCATGTACAGCTGATTCAATGTACCTACCTTGAAGCATTGTGTTCTTCCCAATAAGACTCCGCCCACGTCACCTGCCTCATCACGTTTCCAGCCTTCATTCTTGAGCACATGCTGTTTCCACTAAAGCTCCTTTTACTTTTTTCCTCACCTGGCATACTCCCACTTATACTTCAAGGCCCAACTCAAATGTCACCACCTGCCTTAAGTCTTCTGCGTCTTCCTGGGAAACTTAATTATTCTTTGCTCTAGACTCTCATAGCACTTTGTTCAAATCTCTATCAAAGCACTTACCTTGTGGTTTGACACTTAGCTGTTTACATGTGGACCATGAAAAATTCTAGAATGGAAGCATGTCTTATTCACGGCTATATCTCTTGTTTAGCATACAGGACTAAACATTAAGAACATTTATTCAGCAAACACAATAACTCTGCATATGCAGTCATTGTGTCTGCTGAGTAAATGTTCTTAATTCAGGTGAGCTAAGAACATATCCTAAATCCAATCCAATTCTTTCCATCTCCATCACCCATGATCTGATTCTGTCATAGCTGAGTAAGAGCGAGGGCCTCTTAAATGATCTGACAGCTTCTATTATTACCTTTGTCTTTCCTTTTTTTTAAAACTCATTTTACTGAAGTATAACTGATTTACAAAGTTATGTTAGCTTCCAGTATACAGCAAAGTGATTCATATTCTTTTCTATTACAGTTTATTACAGATATGGAATATATTTCCCTATGCTATACAGCAGGTCCTTGTTGCTTATCAATTTTATATATATCATACGGTATTTGTCTTTCTCTTTCTGACTTACATCACTTAGTATGATAATCACGTGGTCCATCCATGTTGCTGTAAATGGCACTGTTTCATTCTTTTAGATGGCAGAGTAATATTTAATTGATCTATATACTAGATCATCTTTATTGATTCATCTATCAATGGACATTTAGGTCGTTTTCATGCCTTGGCTATTGTAAATAATGCTATCAACATAGGGTTGCATGTATCTCCTCAAACTATAATTTTCTCCAGATATATGCAGAGGGGTGGGATTGCTGGATCATACAGCAATTCTATTTTTGGTTTTTTGAGGCCCCTCCATACTGTTCTCCATACAGTTGCACCAATTTACATTCTCACCAATAGTATAGGAGGGTCTACTTTTTCTCCATGCTGTCTCCAGCATTTACTGTTTGTAATGACAGCCATTCTGACCAGTGTGAAGGGGTACCTCATTGTAGTACTGATTTGTATTTCTCTAATAATTAGTGATAGTTGAGCATCTTTTCATGTGATTATTGGGCCGTATGTATGTCTTCTCTGAAGAAATGTCTATTTAGGTCTTCTGGCCATTTTTTGATTGTTTTCTGGGTTTTCTGTTATTGAGTCATTTGTACATTCTGACTCTTCTCAGTATTTTCAGAGCAGAAGTGCCTTTGTAAGAATTAGAAAAAGGCACTCTGAGTGATTAAGTTAGGGAAAAAAAAAACAAAAAAACAAAACAAAACAAAAACAAAAAAATGCCCCTTCTAGACTGATACAGCTTAATGGAAAACTATTGAAAAAGAAGTCTCTTTTCAACAGTTTCTGAATTGACAGAACAAAGACTGGAGTTGCCACTGCACTAGGGGATGCAATGAGACAAGTCAACTAGGAGGAAGAGAGTCAGGAAAGACAGGAAAAGGACAGATTCCTGATTGTGTTGTTGAGCCCCTGGGTCCAGACATACCTGAAAGAGTTATACCTGGACTTTCCAGTTACCTGAGCCAGTTAAGTTACTTGTGTGTTCAAACTAGTATAAACTGTATTATAGACATATGTCACCTAAGCAGTTTGAAATATATTCCATTGCTATATGCTAAGAAGCATAACATTAAAATCTGACTCAAGGAGAGTATTTCTGCAAAAAACCTAAAGAACACAGGTCTAGAGACCATATACATTGATACCAATAGGCCAAGAATCTCCAAGGTCTCTAATTCAAACCTATTTGCAGAATCTACCTAAATTAGGACTCTACCCGGTAACTCTGAGCCTTGAGTTCAATACGAGTGAGCCCCAAATTGGAATGCACAAATTCACTTTTTGTTGTTGTACAAATCATAACTAAAAGGAAACATTTGTGAGAGGTCATCACAGTTATCTATCTCTACACAGTTCTGCCCTTAAATCACCCCCAAAACAAGAGTTCTCTATAACACTCCCTTTAAAAAAAAGGGAACTGCCTGACCTCCCAAAAAGAGTTTGAGTGTTCAGATAGTTTCATATCATTTTTCAAATGCTCAAAGATAGCAATGCAATGAAATATTTCCTATGAAATATTGAACAGAAAGCCTTGAGGGCAAGTCAAAAAGTACCCAACACCATTAGATAGCCTGCCCTATTCTACCCAAGGTTATAACTTTGGCTAAAATAGCAAGAAATTTTACCAATGGTTTATTTATTTATTTATTTATTTACTGCTACAGGCACATCCATTGCCCTCTTCCCACTGTTCCACTCCCAGTACAGAAGCCTGTGGTATGGTGGACGGGCTCTGGGTTTTTTTGGTTTGGACCCTTATTTTCCAGGTGACCTAGTCCAGTCAATTACCTTCTCCAGGACCCAATTTCCTCTTTAGAACAATTGGGGGCAGTAACAACACAGAGGCTCCTCTGAGAAGCAAATGAGTACCCTCGCTGTGTCAGAAACACAGCAGGAGTTCCCGTCGTGGCGCAGTGGTTAACGAATCCGACTAGGAACCATGAGGTTGCGGGTTCAGTCCCTGCCCTTGCTCAGTGGGTTAACGACCCGGCGTTGCCGTGAGCTGTGGTGTAGGTTGCAGACGCGGCTCAGATCCCGCGTTGCTGTGGCTCTGGCGTAGGCCGGTGGCTACAGCTCCGCTTCGACCCCTAGCCCGGGAACCTCCATATGCCACGGGAGCGGCCCAAGAAACAGCAACAACAACAACAACAAAAGACAAAAGACAAAAAAAAAAAAAGAAAAAAAGAAACACAGCAGATACACTAGACGCTTTTGTTCGCTTACTTTTTTGCTGAATTAACTGTCCTTAGCAAAACTAGTCTGTTATTTCGGTATTAAAGAGGGTAATTACACTACTTCTTGCTCAAAATGTTCCCTTTCTAGTAAATTCCACCAACACTGACCCCTTTGCTTAGGCCAAAAATGAAGCACTCTCTTGAATCTTACTTTCCTCACACCCCAATCCTCTATCTACCAGCAAAACAAGCTGGTTATATCTCAATAAACATTTCAAATCTGACAACCTCTCCCCTCCTCCTACTCTCCTGTTCATTTCATCACCATCTCTCTGAACACTGCAGCAACCTCCTAACTGGTCTCCTATAGCCTCCACACAACAACCAGGATAACATTTTCTGAAGTGCAAATCAGATCATACCACACTCCTGCTAAAATCCTCCCATACCTTCCAATAGTGTTAATAACAAAAGTAATATCTATAACTCATTGAACACTTAGTATAGAAAAAGGACAAAGGTCTGATCACTTTAGACAGATTACATTATTTAATCTAAAACAATTATGCAGTGTCTATGGACAGAGGAACAAATTAAGAAAACATGGTGTGTGGGTGTGTGTGTGTGGGGGGGGGGGGTGTGGGTGTGTGTATAGGAGAGTACTCAGCCATGAGAAAGAAGGAAACCCTGTCATTTGCTACAACATGAATGAAACTGGAGGGCATTCTACTAAGTGAAATAAGTCAGACACAGAAAGACAATACTGTATGATTGCACTTGTATGTGGAATCTAAAAACATTAAACTGGAGTTCTCTGGTGGTGCAGTGGGTTATGGAACCAGTGTCGTCACTGCTGCAGCTTAGGTCACCAATGTGGTGTGGGTTCAATCCCTGACCTGGGAACTTCTGCATGCCCCAAGTACAGCCAAAAAGAAAAAAAAAATATTTCAAAATAAATAAATAAATAAAATTTAAAAGTCGAACTAATAGAACCGGAATACAGAATGGTAGCTGCCTAGGGCTGGAGGAGGGGGATGTAGGAAGAGGTTGGCCAAAAGGTCCAAACTTACAGTTAGAAGATGGAGACCCAAGGTACAGCATGGTGATTATAATTAATAATGCTGTATTGTATACCTGAAATCAACTAAGAAAGCAGATCTTCAGTGTTCTCCCTACACACACACAAAAAAAAATAGTAACTATATGAGGTGATGGATGCATTAATTAACTTGATTGTGATAATCACTTCACAATGTGTATGTATATTAAGTCATCATGTTGTATACCTTAAAAAGACATCATGTTGTACAATCTAAATATATACAATTTTTACATGTCAATCATCTTTCAATAAAGCTAGGAAAAAATAAAATAAAACTGTACAAGGTTGGTGCTGTTATATCCCCCCCTTGTTACATACATAGGTCATATATTAGTGGCACAACAGCCAGGACAAGGCACAAACCCTTTCCCTCCCTGAGAGGTTCTGTAAGACTGAGCCCCGCAATGTCCTCTTCCTCATTTAACCCCATGAGGCTCACCCTCCCTCCTAATTCCCTAAGCTCCAGCCCCTCTGGCCTTTCTGTCCTTCAAACATACCACAACTTATTTCTTTCTCAGGTTCAAAGACTCTTCATCCAGGCTCTGCTCAAAAGTCACCATCTTGGAGAAGCCACCCTTGGCCACACTGTTGGGTGAAGCAGTTATGAGCAGTGGTGTATCACCACCAGTATAGCCATGAGCATCGCGTGAGTCAGAAAGGTGTTCCCTGAGGACCTCTTATTGTTTTTACTGGGGGTTTAAAAAAACAGGGAGGAGGATAATGACTTCGAGTGCTATAACTTACGATTTATAGCAAGTAGGTCATAAATCCTCTTGATCCTAAGTTTGATTCTGACCAGAAAAATGCCTATGAAGAGAGTGGAAAGTCAGTCTATTGCTTCCTAGAACCCTGGAAATTTTTGGAAATTGCTTCCTAGAACCTTGAAAGTTTTTATGCCCCCTCAGTGAATGAACTACTCTCTGAAAAACTCTGAAGGCTGAAAACTGACAGTATTAAAAACATTCTTTTACCCACAGAAAGGTCTTATTTTAACTTTTAAAAAATATTTGTGTTTCTTCAAATACTTCTATGGTTCTTTTTTTTTTTAAGGCAATTCAATTTTGCAGAAACAGGACAATATGCTTCCTCATGCCAACAAAAGCTTTTCACTGGCCTCTCTCTCATGTTTCTGGCTTTCTTTTTCCAGCTGTTATATCAGATATAATCATCCAAAACTGCAATTTGTCATCTCCATCAAATTTGGTTTATAATTCTCAATGAGGCAGTTTATATGAAAACATTTATGAATTAAAACTCAGAGTAAAATGAAGATTTCACAAATTAGGGACAAGGTTAATATTCTTCCAAAGGCTGGATTACAAGCAAACCTGAAAATACACTAAAGTTTATCCCAGAAGTCAGATACACAGTACTGCTTGTTCTACTGAAATGTGGTGGAGCAGAGGCCATCCATGCTGCCAAGACAGACTGGGGATTCGGTTCCCTCCTACGAATAACTGGATGATCTGAGGGAGAGTGGTGAATAAAAATTAGTTCTCATGCCACATGACCTGTCAATCCAAAAAGAGGTATTTAAGCTCTTGATTAAAGTTGACTGAATGGTTATTGTACACTTCCAACCTATAATCACTACCTAACACATTGTTCAAAATAGCAGCAATGTATTGGGCCATTACTATATACCAGTGTGTTGGGGAACTTGCATGCCTTATTTTACTGAATGAACAGTTGTTGCATAAGCAGAGGTTCTTTACATGAGGATGAGTAATATGAAACTGACATTTTTGTAGGTGAAAATGGTCCAGTACTAGCAGTTCATTCTCATACCCATTCTGTACCTCCCAGCTGACCCAGCACAATGCTTATCACGCACTGTAGAGTTCCGTAAGCTCTCATGTCATTCAGAATAACTTATTTTTACATAGAACCAGCCTCCAAGAGGGAGAAAACCAGAAGTATTTCAAGCAAGACTCAATGCAGCCATCTCTGCTGTGTTGCTCTCAGCTACGCAGGATTCATCTGAAATGTTTCAGGCTGCCCACCTGCCTCCACCCCCTAAAGCTCCCTGAGTAAAACCGAGAATGTTGCCCCTGTGCCACACCCAATATAATCGCCAGGAGCCATGGGACACAGCCGGGAGGTACTAAGTTATAGCTCTTCCCTCCTATCTCCAGGCAACCCACTCGTCCCCTCTTGAAAATCACCTTAAGGCAATGGATGGTTAAACAGTTGCAGAAGAGCACCCAGGAAAACTGGATTCAGGGAGAGGTTAATCCTAAAAACTATATTCTAGAATCAGTGTGTATCTCAATTTGTAATATTTATCATTCTTCAGGAGGTAAAATGAGTGACAAGAAAAAGACTCCAGGTGTTCCCGCTGTGGCACAGTGGGTTAAGAATCCGTCTTCAGCACCTCAGGTCACTGCAGACGCATGGGTTCAAGCCCAGGCCCAGTACAGTGGGTTAAAGGATCACAGCTGTGGCTTGGATTCAGTCCTTGGCCTAGGAACTTCCATATGCTGTAGGTACAGCCAAAGAAAGAAAAGAAAAAGACTCCATTCATGATGCAGTTGAGGAATGGAGGAAATGCTCAAAAGCCCCAACCAAAACCCTAGAAATTTAAACTAAATGTGCACAGAAAAGCAGATGAGGCCATTCAGACAACGGGTATGACATTGTTCTATTTTAAAACACTGCCTGAGGGAATGTCTCTGCCCAGGCCATTCTCACTCAACCAAGACACAAAACGAAACAAAACAAAAACATGCCAGAATCAAGAGGTTCCATTTTCACCAGAAGTTAAATTGAAACCGAAGACCAATGGCTGAACAACAGAGGACAGTCACAAGCCTGCCATCATCCACCTGAACTTTTCCAGCTCAGAATCAGAGAAGATGAAGGTGATAGTCGAGACCTCGTGTGTTTTGAAGGAGGAATAATTTGCCATTTGGGGTGGAGGGATGCTGAGAACGTCCCAAACCCATCTCTCCAGCTGGCTTGTTATGGAACTAATAGACAGGGAAACATCTGCCTGCCAGCTGTCAACATGAACCAGCTGATTCATCTATAGACATCAGACACTCAACTTCCCCCACTTGGTGTGCAGAACTACTGCAACAGGCAGGGGAGGAGGGGAGGGAACAGAGGGGACCAGAGGGAAGGGGAGGAGAGAGCTGATGAGAGAAGCACTTTTCAGAACCTAGAGCCAAGAAAGTTCATGTAGGGCTCACTGTGGCCCTCATGTTTCTACCTCTTTTCTCCCTTGCTCTGCCCCACCCCTTATCCTGGGAGGTTAACCAATGAAATTGATATCTTCCAGGTTTTGAGCTACTGGAATACCAAATAAAAGATGTGCGTTCAGCCCCCAAGGACAGCAATATGCATGACCAAATGATTTGATCTTAATTTTGAGAAAGAAAAAAAAAAATGAAGGAGTTGTGGCATAATTCTAATGTGGAAATGAATGTAGGTTGAAAGCTGTCTTGTGTGCACTAAGCGGTACCCAGAGCACCCATTCTTCTGTAATGAGACTGGCCACTCCCACCCCGGACAGGATTCAGGATGGTACAGATTAGGATCTATTCTCCACCAACCCAGATACAGGGCTGATGCCACATGGGCAGTGATCAGCCCGGGCAAGGCTATGCCCTCTTTGGCAAAGCATTCTGCCTTACAAGCTAGGAAGTGCCACGGTGGGAATCAGGATGCCGCATTCCTGCGCAGGGGTTCATACTGCAACAGCTCTGGGCGAAAACCTGCTCCTACCTCCCTTGAAGTATAGCTTCTGAAACTCTTGAGACATTGGCTCTAAGTGTAAGTAAGCTAGGAGAGGCCTACACTAGAGGAAATCTCAGGAAAGACTCTTGGGTCTTGGTCTTTTCTGCCAGCCCAGCTTTACCCTGCAGCCCATGCCATCCTTCAAATGGATAAGAAGTACACACTTCATTTTAGTCTCTTCTATATTCAAGCAAGAAATCCATGGCCCAATCTAACAATATCAGAGACTGACACTGCCATTAAGAGCATGGGCTTCAGTTTTGAGTGCCAGTCTCTTGCCTTAATTTCCCTGTGCCTAATTTCCTATGTAAAGCAGGGACAATGACCGAATCTAGCTGCTAGGGTTGCTGCAAGGACTAAGTAATTTAATATATTTAAGGGACTTAGAAGAATCCCTGGTACATAGTGGGTAAGAATAAATGTTAGCTGCATTATCATCGTCATCTTTCCACCTCCTGTTTTTCAAGAAGTGAAAACTCTGTCTTTTGTCTCCCTAGTATATAACCTGGGATGGAGATAAAGTTGACATCCGTAACAAGAAAATAAAACCAACACTGCATTAGGTCAAGTGCTGATTGGGTGACACAGGACGCACACTTTGCAGGGATCTGAACAATGAAGGAGAAGCAGGGCAGGGAGAGCTGGGAAAGGTTCATGGAGGAGGGAGTTGCTGCAAGGTCTGTACAAAGGCAGCATTTGGATGGGTGGGTGGTGGATGGATGGATGGATGGATGGAAAGAAAGACAACGTGGAGCCTGTGGAATTCATTTTCTTTTAAAGATTCTTTGGGTGGAGAGTAGGGGGTCTTTCTGTTGTCTACAAGGAATGAGACCTATTTTTAAAATTCTTCTCTCAATTACCTCTCTGGAAAATTTTTATGGTGCTACAACTGCACATTCAATACAACTGCAAACAAACAGAGTAAATTCCTACAAAAGCAGTCTTTCCCCCACCCTCCATCTAGTCAACACTGTAAATAGAACTGCCATGCTATTATTGAGAAGGGTGATAGCTCCCATGCAAACTACATATTTGATTAGGATCTGAACTCTCTGCTGAACCATGAATTCGAAATAATTTAGGTGTTACATATAAATTTAATTTCTTTGTTCAAAAACTCCACATCTGAAATGATGCCCTGCAAATGTGGAACTCTCACTGAGGTCTACAAAATGAGTCTCCTCCTAACTCGTCCATACTGTGTGGAAATAATCTTCAAGGAAAGGAATAAACCTATTTTAAAAACAGCTGAGTCCTTTAGATCATATACCCTAACCAATTTATGGAGATAAATGGAATTCAGTATTAAAGAAATATATTTTTCCACTCCTCCAGAAAATGTAAATGCCAGCTACAAAATAGAAAGAAAAAGACAAAGAAATGAAGAATAAAGCGGCACAGAAAGAAAGTCAGAAAAACCAATTCAAGGACAAGTGAAGAACCTTTGACTTTTTGTCCTTTCCTGCCTCACCCCCTCACCCCTATTTCCTCCACCGACCCAAAGGAATTGTCCATGAGAATATCATAGAGGAGAGGATCCAGGGAAAAACAACTGCTAAATAAAACAGAATTCATTTCCACTACCCAGAATTAGAGATGGCATCATTCTTTATAGAAACAAACCCTCTTTTTCTGCAGTGGGACGATGTCCACTGCTGGCCATCTTTCCTGCATGGCATACCATTTCAACAACTCTCACATTAACCCTGAGCTAATTACCAGGATAGACAGATAAAAACATAACAAAGGAGGAAGACCAAGAAAGGGAAAACAAAGTAATACTGTGAGTGATTGCTTGTGTCCTATTAATATAATGAACACAAAATACTTCAAAAAGATGCATTAGGCAGATATTGGCTTATGATGGGGTCAATATCACGATTTATTTAACTCTGGGGACAATAAATCTTGATATTGACTGAAAACATGAGTCAATATGTGTACTGTTGTGTGCATTCTATTACAAAAATGAGGTTTTAAATTTTAATAGCTCCTTTTACAAAGAGTAAAAATAAAAGAACTCCCTCAAAGGCCCTCAAATCACAGTCACACCAACATGCTAGGAAGGGATTCAATGTCTGCCTCAGCTACTCAGCATCACTGACTGAGGACTGGACAGTTAATTAATGCCATAGACTGAACTGTTGATCCCAATTCTTCACCGCTCCTGTATACACAGTCTTTGCTGTTGATCCTACACAAAGCAAAGGCTACTCCTTTACTTGGGGCTCAGCTTAACATATTTTAGCCAATGGAATATGGAATAAATTAAGACTTTGCCAGTTTCTAGTCTAATCATTAGCAGACATCTTATGTTCCACTTGTTTTCTTATGACTCTTCAATTACAATTAAGAGAGTTCCCCTTCAAGTAGATGCTATCTCCACAGCCTGAATCCCAAAATAGGGCCACATGAACAGACCAGAACCCATACCACAGTGTGTAGCCAAGCCCAGCTGGACCTACATATGGAAGCAGAGTTAACCATTCAGGCTCAGCCTGGATCACTGTCTCTCAACTCAATCTGCAGCTATGTGAGAGATCAATGCTTACTGCAGATGTCACTGTGAGTTGGTAATTGGTTGTTACACAGCAGTAGCTGACTGATATAGTTAGCATTCACTAAGTGATCATTATTCACAGATCACTATACTAACTCCTCTGCGGGACCTTCAAAGAAAGTTGGAGATGCATGCCCTGACCCTAAGGTACTCACGGTATGATAGGGGAAGAAGGGCATCCACATGGCAGACTGTCTCCCCTGAGGGCATGTTCCATGGAATTGTCAGCTCCCTATTCCCTTAGCCAGAGGTACTATCTTCGTTGAATCCACACATATCCAGAAGCTGGACTCAGCCCCCTTACTAGTTTCCAGTGAAAATATAATAGTTCCATCACTGTGGATATTTGTAGTTTGGGATTGTTTTGTTTCTTTCTGAAGTTTAGTGAGCCTTCATGGGAATGTTATACAAAGTTGCAAATAGCATTCTAAATGTTTTGTTTTCCCAAAATTCTTTCTCAGTCACAGCATAACATTGCTTCTCTCTTCCCCCTCTTTGGTGACCCAGTGGGCAGCCTCCCCAGTTAATCCTTTATCCTTCCAAATTACTCTCAAAAATTCCAAGCAACTTACTATACAGAAAAATTCAACTATGTCCCACCTTATACCCATGAACTTGTATTATCCAACTTGTTCTGTTATCAGCAAATACTGAGCCTTAAACAACAGAACTACTCTCTTTAGAAGGTAGTTCAACTATATGAGACAATTCTTTGGTGTCTCAAGTCCTACACCAAGTGGCTGATCGGTCTTTTTAAAAATACACTTATAAAACCATACAAGGTAATTTTGATGATTGAAATCATCTTTATATTATTATAATCATTCATTAACTTTTTAAAATATATATCTATTGAATCAGCCACAGTTCTAAAGGCTGAAAATTCAGCTATGAACAAAGAAAAGAAAGTCCTTCACCTCATGGGGTGTTGTCTCAAGAGCAGAAGACAGACAATAAAAATTAAACTCACTGATAAAAGTCATGTTGGCCAGCATTAAGTACCTTTAAAAATATTAGCCAAGGATAAGGGGATTCACATGCTATTCTAGACAAGGTGGTCAAGGAAAGCCTCTCTTAGGAGGTGACTTTTGAGCAGTGACCTGAATTGAGCCCGAATCTCTTCAATGCTTACTTGGTTCATCCATCCAATAAGTATTTATTGTGTACCTGTTGTTCTGAAGGGTTAGTGTTTGGTTGCTGAGGAGCACAGAGAAGAATCATAAGTGGATACCTTCCTCGAGGAGATTTAGTCAATAAAAGAGATAAGACACACATTTTCTCAAGAAGACAAACTAAAGGTTTCCCCCACTACCACCTACGAAACCCTTCATAAGCTGAAACGGTATAAAGAGAAGAAGTAATTACCTTAGCGCATATCTTGCTAACAGATGCACAAAATAAATCGAGATAAAGCACAAATACTCATAAACACAGTGTAAAGCTACGGAGGCTGAATGCTGAGATGCTCAGTGTAGTTCTTGTGAAAAGTGTTTAGGATGGGCTACCTCTATGGCAGCTCCTGCAAAACCAATGTTGAAACGCTGCTTTCCCTTTATGCCTTTTTTTGTAAAAGCAAAATTCTTCTTCAGAATTATTTCAATTAACAAAAACAGGTACTAACGTAGAAGCTTTGTAAAAGCAAAGTTCCATAAAGCAAACTTTTGAAAAGCAGGGGTATCGGTGCACTTTAAGATAGAAAATAACACATGCTGTGTAGATAGGATACTAGGGAGATTTGGAGGAATGAAGAAACCACACCATAAGAAGTTGACAGGTCCTTTTCAAATTATAAATGCTAAAGAGTCTGAAGAGTCTAAAGTAATTTTATCAAAATTCCACCCCAAATTTCCAGATCCTTTACATCCAGTATAAGTTATACATGCTAATTTTATGTGTAAACCAACCAACTATATTTTATGCACAAATCTCATGATATACAAAGAAAAGCAAAAGTTCTTTATTTTCTTTTTTTCCCTTCTCTTATTTACTGAATGTGATGAGAGTGGCAGATAATTTAGTAAAATATGCTTTTTCTACCGCTATTTTCAAAATTATTCTTACAATGTAAATCTCTATTCTTGGAAGCACAGAATATAAACTTACATTAGGAATTCAAGCAGAAGTCAGGTGATTGCTTCTGAGAAGTCAGAGAATGTTCACATGGCAACTGGTGGTAGCCTTGGACTCACCCAGGACTATGACTGGTTGAATGGTACACAAAGAAGGCAAAGAGACCACTCAACAAATATAGCCATACTCTGAACTGTCTTTCTTTCTATGGATTTCTATAGATTTTACTGATTAGCTATTCTTCAGCTCAATTCCCCTGTGCCCTTCTAAGAAAGGGTTTACATTTCCCTGCTGAATGGATTTGGAGTATGTAGGCTATGGGGGAGGAGAGGGTTTGAGATACGTGACAGACACTGCTAGTTAACTGTCAACGTCCTTTTCTTATTTAATAATATAACTCTGGAGTTTTATCTGGGTCCATGACTGTCCAGAAAAATAGCACATTTCCTAGAAAATCTTGCAATGCGCCCATGTGACTATGTTTTGCTAATGACGGATAAGCTGACACAAAATACTCTAACTCCAGGCTGTGCTCTTAAGAAAAATGGGAATGTGGTCTTCTTGTCTTTCCTTTTCCTGCCCCCCCCCAATTCCCACTGGCTGGAAATAGACACAGAAACAGAAACCACATATCAAGGATGGCAAAGGCACCTTACCAAGTCTTGGATCTCTGACTGCTAGGTTGGAGAAAAATAAATTCCTATCATGGTTGATCCACTATGCTTGAGTCTCTCTGGTACAGCAGTTTAAGTCTATACCCTAAGCAAATACAGGAGAGATAGTAATATGGGGGCCATTTAACTCAGCAAAATTAACTAGCCCAAATGAACATGCTCTTGGCCAGGTTTGTGAAAGTAGTACTTTCACTAGAAGAGTTTGTCCAAATCAGGATTTGCATTAATCACCTGTCTATCTTCTCCCTTGGACATGGCCGTGTACTCACAGTTTCCACACATGACTTAATGTTTGCTCACACTCTGTGGTCACTGACAATACTTTCCACACCAGAGGAACCAAGTCATTCAGCAGCCCTGAAAGAGAAGAGCGACCATTCCAGGCACCAGATCAAGAGTTTTCAGAGACTTTTAAAAAAAGTATGAGCCTCTCTGTTGCTTTTCAGATCTAAAACTTAATGCTTCTTGAGTTTTTTAGCTGATATGCTCCTTCTATCTTATTTCCTAATACGGAAGTTATTTTCTATGCTGTGGCTTCACAAAAACCATTTTCCCTCAGATAATGCGAAATAAAGCAGAGAACAACTCCAGGAAACAAGGATGTATTTCCCTTGAATATGGGGGAACCTAAGAGACAGAGGATTTTCATATTTGATTGTTGAGACTGACCAGATGCTTAACTTAAAAATCTGAATAAAGTTTTGGCGTTCCCATCGTGGCGCAGCAGAAACAAATCAGACTAGGAACCATGAGGTTGTGGGTTCGATCCCTGGCCTCACTCAGTGGGTTAAGGATCCTGTGTTGCTGTGACCTGTGGTGTAGGTCGCAGAGGCTGTTCGGATCCCACGTTGCTGTGGCTGTGGCTGTGGCTGTGGTGTAGGCCGACAGCTGTAGCTCTGATTAGACCCTTAGCCTGGGAACCTCCACATGCTATGGGTGCAGCCCTAAAAAGAAAAAGAAAAAAAAAAATCTGAATAAAGTTTTATTTCAAGAAACATTTAAATGAGTTCAATTAAAGGTATAGGGCTGGAGGGAGCACAAAAAGCTAAATATTAGAAATATAGAGATCTCCCGAAATCTGAGTACAGGGAACAAAGTAGAAGTGGGAAGAAGGAAAAGTGTGAGCTGGACACAGTGAGTGTTTCCAGACTCATGGTGGTTCTCAGGACCCCATGAGCAGATACCTCTGGGCCTTCATTCTACTCTTCACCATAACCTGATTCACCTCCTCCCACAGGAATCCGCTGTCTTGCTATCCACCAATTTGAGCTCTGAATATCCCAATCCCTAGCTCCTTTCATCAAAGACTAAGCACACAGGCAGCTCTCAGAGAAAGCAGAGTAAGGGTAATCCAGGAATCCCAAAACCACCCATCACCCCAGTGGTTGGGGGACAACACAGATGCCTGGAATTTTCAGTATAGGTTGGGAACCAGGGCTGAATTTTTTATCTCCTTTCTAGCTCTGCGATAAATACCTTTGGCCAAGGTCATCTAAGCTAAGAGATCTTAATTCATCTATTTATTTATTCATTCAAACATCCATTCAATAAACATTTATGAGCACTTGCTCTGTGCTATGGACTAGGAAAACAAAGTAGAATTAAAAAAAAAAAAAAAAAGGATTTCTTTCCTTCAGTCCTTCAGAAGCTCACAGGCAAACATATAAACAGTTACTTCCCAGAGAGCTGCAGTATTGGAGGAAGGTCACATATAACTCAAAACATGAATTTAAAGAAAGCTGGTTGATATATGGTTTGAAATGGTTTTAATGTAAACTGATGTTTAAACTAAATGTGAGTTCATTTACATAAGTAAATGTATTTGCACAAAAACCATCCGCATTTCTTAAAGAGGTCAGCTGGCAGTCAATCAGAGCAGGCCAGGATGATCTTCCCTGTGCTGGCGAGCCCCTCCTCACTACAGGCGGCATCTGCCATCTACCTGCTATCACTGCTCCTAAGGCTCTCAAATGCCAGTTTTAAATCCTCTACCCGTTTAATTCTGTTTAACCAGTAAAAGATGAATCACGGATACTTTCTGTACCAAGAGCATCAAAGAAAGATTTTTCCCATCTGACATGGATCAATCCAGATACATTCCTTCTGCCCACTGCTAATGGATCTAAACCAGTACTGCCTTCTTAAGGTTTTTAAAATAAGATCTTTCTCATGGTTTTTCCATTTAAGTCAGTCTCATGGACACACTGAGGATGCAAAAAACTAATTCATCTTTTTTTAAAAAAATAATTTTTTGGTATGTTAAGTACTATGTAGGGGTTTTCTCCCACAGCAATGTCTTAAGTTACTGGTTAATTTCACTATATTTAAACACACAACTATTCACTAACACTGCACTATTAGGATTTGCACAAGTGGCTGCCAGTTACATACATTATACATTTAATTAGGTATTGTTTTGTGATAATGAACAACCCTGGACACCTAAAAACAGACAACATGTATATGACAAAACATGAACTTACTATGTTTCCAGAACACAGGAGGGAATGGCTAATGTCATAGGGGAGGTGGGATTAGGTAGGACACTGTTGGGGAGGAGTATGGACATAAGTGTCAAGGAAAAGCTTCACAGAAGAAACAGCTCTCATGATGTAATTATTAATGGAAATAAAAAGGTAGCTATGTTTTCTTAAAGATAATGCTGGGAGGATATAGGATGGCCTATCTGCCCTAAACATTTGAGGACCTCTTACAGAGAAGAGAGAGTGTCCATAGAGTCCACATAAGGTCTCTGTGCTGGCCATCTGATAAGCAATGGGAAATGTCCTGCCATTAAGGAGTATTCAAAACAAGATAATAAATAATTATTTCCAAAAATGCCCCCTCCAACCAGTTATCTCTCAGAAATACCTAAAGGTGGAGTTCCCTGGTGGCCTAGTGGGTTAAGGATCTGGTGTTGTCACTGCCACAGCTCAGGTTTGATCCCTAGCCCTAGAAGTTTCTGCATGCTGATGGATGCAGCCAAAAAAAAAAAAAAAAAAACCTAAAGACATTATAATAACAAATGGGCCTTCAAGAAAACAAATCCAAAGGTCTATTTGGCCAACTAACTTTTATTATCTTCCTATATAACAGGACAGTATGTGGCCTATAAAAGCAGCACCTTTCTGCCCCCAATTCAACTTAGCCACACACCTTTCAAGAAAACGCTACGAGTCAAAATATGGTTTGTTCCCTTTAAAGAAGAAAAAAAACAGAAAATAGTCCATTAAGATTCTTCCCCCAAATAAATGAAGAGAAAATAACAAAACAAAAGGAAATAACCATGAAAATCCTATCATTCTTCGTAAGACTTTTTTCTCATTTTAAGGCCACCATCACTGACATGAAGTCATCACCCACTTAAACTGCCTTGCAGAGCATTTCACTTGGTGTACCTGTGAACAAATGCAATGCTAAACGAAACAACGTAACAGCCTACTTATCCCCCCCTTCCTCTTTCCCAAGACACTGAAATGACCTGGGCACAAGAGGTAGCGAAGAAAAGCTCCCTTCTATGACCTTTTCTTTTTGCTCTTTCTCTTTTCCCTTCTGATACCTTTAAAGACTTCCCTCAGAACGAATATGGAACTCATCATTTGATGACGAATTTGCATGTCGACCGGCAGCCAGCGTAGCAGCCCTCAGATTAGGGACATTCCGCTGCACACTAAAAGGCACAAAGAACAAGAAGTGCATTTCCATCTGCCCTTCCTTTCCAGTCAGTGCATTCCCAGCCGTGTCTATTGATGAGCACTTGGAACAATACCAAAATGCAGTGTAAGATCAATCCTGCTGTTTACTTCACTGAGCTAAAGGAACAAAGAACAGAAGAAAGGCCTTAAACCCAGCCATCGTAAAGGAGCAGGGTGAAGGATGAAAAATGGGTCTGATGGGCAGTTGCACAGAGTAAACGTATTTGGAGAAGCAGCAGCTCCAACTGAGATAAAACCAATGATGATTTGTATTTTGTACTGTATCTTCAGGGGATAAAAGCACTTCTATCAGATGGCATTGGAAGCAAACTTGAAACACTGCAGTAAAGGGCGATGTTCCCTGCCAGGAAGAGAATAAAACCTCCCATAATTGCTGAGGAGTGCTAAATATCTGATTGTGCATGCCTCTCTCCTCCCATGGTGAGGCAACTCAACCAGGTCCTCTTTTTAACTCTACCAGCCCCTAGTAACCCAACAGTTGGCTAGGCCCTCCTGTCAACAAAGCAACAGGATACTGGGTCTTACTTAGGTAAATATCAGTAATTGTAATTTGTGGGATTATTTCTCCTTAAGCCTTTTTAAAGTTATTTCAAATAGGAAGCCCAGCAACTTCACTGCTGCCAAAATAAGAGCTGCAGGAGGAGTGGGGGCAGGATAAGAATGGAGAAGCAGAGTTAGTATTCAAATGCAAATATTTTGAGAAAGAGAAGGCAGAGCTACAAGGCCATTATAGCAAAGGTGGGAATTTTCTTTCTGAATAAAGAGGAGATGAGACATATTGCTTCACAGTTTGGCAAACCACACAACACTGACCAACCGCAATGAGAGGCATCCCAGGTAAGGGTATGATGAAGGCAAAGGCCGAAAGTACACAGGCAAAATTGGGCACATCCTCCTTGGGGTTCCCTCCTCAGTTCTCCTCCCAGAGCTAGCTGCAGCTCATCCCCTAGCATGGCAACTCTGTGTGGCCCAAAGACCAGCGGCATCAGCATGAGCTGGCTAGCAAAGCAGAATCTCAGGTCCCGCCCCAGACCTGCTGTATCCAAGTCTCAAGAGGTAGGACCCAGTAAGAGTTCAGAACCACAGCCTTAGATTATCTATCAAAAACCTTTCCTCACTCCTTCAGCACTCAGCGAACCCACTCTTCTCTGAATCCTGTATCCCTTATTGCTCTGCCAATCACAACCATTAACATATGCCTTTGCACACAGCAGGGATCCAACAAATACAGGTTCATTTGCTTTGGCCCTACTCTTTTCTGGCATATTTATGTGCCCTGACTCAGCCATCAGATGTCAAATTCTTCAAGGACAAGGACTTTCTCTTAGTCTCCTTTGAACCCTTCTCCAAGCCTGGTACAGACTGGTGTTCATTAATTGTTGAAGGACTGATCTGGGCATTGGGCCTCCAGCTTCTATGGGGGATATTATGGTAAATGGTATTGGGTAGATTCTTCACTGGCAAGGAAAGAAAGGTCAGCATTTTCCTACTTTAGTTACCATGACAAAAGGACACAGAAGCTTGAATGGAGAGCAACTGTGCTGTCTGATTACCTTCAGGTAACTCAGTTCCCCCAACTGCAAAGCAGGCCTGGAAAATCATAAATGTTCTGCAGCGATATTAAAAATTAACTGAAAAATATTTATTCTTAGAGGAAAAAAAGTCCTGAGTAGATGCAATTTAGCATAATCTGTGAATTTGCAAAAAGTCAAATGTACCCTTTTAACTTTGATTTTTATGAGAAAGCCTATCACTCAGCTCTAAGCATTATATGGAGGTGATTTAATTCAATCCTCAACAACTAAGTGAAGTGGATATAATTTCTTCTAAAGTAGAGTAAGGAAACTAAGGACCAAGGAGATGAAATAGTTTTCCCAAAGCCACCAAGTTATTCAGGATACTGATTCTAACACTGGTAGACTCCAAAGCCCATGCCTGTTCTTACACATCCTCTGGGAAGAAAAGAAAAAAGAGGAATTAAACAATGCATTGAAATGTACCTAAAAGTCTTTCTGCACACTCACTGAAACAGACATGGCTCCAACTGGAGGGACCTAAGCTTTATCTACCAGAAGACAGATAAGGCTCAATGTGGCAACTCTGAAATTATATAGCACAGGTAAGTGAAAGAAATAGCAGAGCATCAAACCATGCCTACCTACACAATGTCATATAGTGCAGCTTTTTAAATGACAATATTCCCCCAATCATCAAGATATTTATAAGTAGCAGGTCTCGGAATTTTTCACTCTTTTGTAAAATGTTTGGGAGACATGTAGACTTGGCTTAAAAGTCCAAAACTTCTTAAGGAGATTTGCCTCCAAAGAAGAACTTTGACATTAACAAAAAAACACGTCAAGAATCTAAGATGTTTCTTATTGCTCATATTATCTGAGCACAGAAAGCACACTAGACACCATACAGAACATTGAGACTCAATTTCAATTGAGAAGGCTCATAATATAAATTAGAAAGACACAATCTAATGTAAATAGACGTAGTCTAAATTAGATAAACAACATCTTCAGAGTTCTGACTCCTTCCCAGCAAGGTTTGTAGGAGAGGAAGGTTCCCAAAGTTGCTGAAAAGTCTGCATTTCCAAGGTCAATACCATTCTATTAAATTTTATTGTGAGGGAGTTCCCACTGAGGTGCAGTGGGTTAGGGATCTAGCATTGTCTCTGCAGCAGCACGGGTTTGATCCCCAGACCAGTACAGTGGGTTAATGATCCAGCCTTGCCACAGTTGTGATGTAGGTTACAGGTGCAGCTTGGATTCAATCCCTGTCCCAGGAACTTCCATAAGCCACGGGTGTGATCAAAAAAAAAAAAAAAATTAGGAGTTCCCATCGTGGTGCAGCAGAAAAGAATCCAAATAGGAACCATGAGGTTGCAGGTTCAATCCCTGGCCTCTCTCAGTGGGCAAGGATCTGGTGTTGCCATGGCTGTGGCGTAGGCTGGCAACTGTAGCTTCGATTAGCCCCCTAGCCTGGAAACCTCCACATGCCAGGGGTGCAGCTCTAAAAAGCAAAAAAAAAAAAAAAATTGTGTACCCACTGGATCCAAATACTGATCTTGGTGTTCTTCTGACTTAATCTAGTGTGGCCGAAAATAATACTGACTTCATAAGGTGGAAAAGAGGCATTAAGGGTGAAGGTTTACAGTCTGTCAATCTGTTTCATAAGAATTGTTATTTTTTCAGGAAATTTCAGCTTGACTAGAAAGGCTTAATTATCCAGTCTGCCACAAAAGTCAGAACTTCCTGCCTTGCTTGTTCCATGTTCTTCAATCAAAGAGTGAGCCTGGTGCAGACAGAAAGTACCCTCAATGTTTTTCTTCCAAGAATCAGGACGGAGTGGCTACCTGCATCCCAGACAAGCCTCAAAGTGGCTTTACAAATGAAAATAAGACAATTAGCATCCCGTAACTGTGTAATTCTCTAACACTGTTTTTGTATGTTCCTTAGCTACTGAAGCCTCTGAACAGCCTTTTCCACAAAGATCTAAGGTGCAGGATGGTTAGATAGCTTGTTCAAGGTCACATATGGAATTAGTGCAGAAGCAGGACTGAGACCCACTCGCTGAACACCTGATCCATTGTTCTTTCCTCTGCCCCACTGCAGAAAGCATAATCCCCTATAGCAGAACTGGTCAAGGGAATTACAACGTAAGCACAAACATGAGCCACATACATCTTTTTGAATGTTGTAGTGGCCACATTTTAAAAAGTAAGAAGAAAAAGCAAGATCAGTTTTAGTAATAAATATAGCTTAACCCAATATAATCATCATTTCCACAAGCCATCAATATTAAAAATTGTTAATGAAATATTTTACATTATTTTTTCATATGAAGTCTTCAAAATCTGTGGTGTATTTCACACTTTTAGCACATCCCAGTTTCAATGAGGCCCACTGTGAGTGGTGAGTGGCCAAAAGTGGCAACTTACTGGATAAGACAGCATTATGTCTGTCTGAAATATCTGAAAAGCACAGTCTCGCCCAGTCCAGCCCTAGTTCAGACAGCTCCTCTGCAGTCAGGACTGTTGAAGTGAGACCCCACACAACAGCTGTGCTGGGAAGTGGGAGAGAGGTTTCTGGGTAGCCTCTAACCCTAAGGAGACTCTTACCCCTGATCCAAAGCCCCAGAAGCCTATTAACACCTGCCTTCCCTACACTGCCAACTAGACAAGCAATCTCACCCAGCCTCCTGCAAGCCTTTTAAGGGACACTGCAGAGGAGAGCTGCATCATATGTCTCTTGCAAATTATTATTTTATTAATAAAAATAGAGAAAGCACATTTAGCATTTCCATAAACATCTACTGAGTGACAAGTCTGTGTCAGGCAGGGAACTGTGTTCTGGAGACAGAGCAGTGAACAAACTCACCAAGCTTCTTTTATAGAGCTCACCTTCTAGTGGGACAACCCAAGAAGCAAACACACGTGCAAAAAATAATTACAATCTGTGATAATTCTTCTGAAGGAAATAAACAGGATAAAGAGAAAGTGGCATCTAGTAAATACTCACTACAATCCAGGCACTGGTCTCTTTTACCTGTGTTAGCGCTAATGACAATCACCATTTATGAGTGCTTAAGACATATCAGAAAATAGGCTATTTAGATTACCATTTGTCTTCATGATAATCTTGCAAGTTAAATCCTGTTATATCCATTTTACACATAAAGAGGAAGAGTCTACACTAGTAAGAGGAACAGCCAAGATCTAAAGCTCAGAGCAGACACCACCATTCTCTTTCTACTCTTCCATGCTGATGTTCGTTTTTACATCGTGTGGATTTGTTGAACAGTAGTAAGAGAAACTTCATCAACCTGGGGACTAGAAAAAGCCTTTACTTTAAGACCTGAACTTCAAGCCATTGAAAATAAGATTTCTAAAAGGCCCTGAAATGTGGACATCAACTACAGCATCAACACGTAGTGGGTCACAGATTACCAATGGGCTGCACCCTCCAGACCAACTCCTGAGGATGTGGAGAGATGGTGTGGCAGTATCTGGGCTCAAGGCCAAGTATGCCATAGTGAATTAGCTACATGTGCTGTGGCTGGGGACAGGCAGAAGAGACCATGTGCTAAGTACTTATCAGCCCTGAGTCTGACTCAAAGCCATCACAAACCCAGGAACAAACCCCTGGATCCTTGTCTACCTAAGAAATGGATCCAACCTGAGACCATAATGCCAATCCAATTGGTGAGCTTTGCCAGCCCTGGCTGAGGGTGTATTTTTCATCCTAGGGCTTCATCATCAGACCCGAGACCCTGACAGGTCCCAGGAGTAAATCTGAGGACAGTGAACCACCTACAAAGTAGCTTCAGCTCCAGACCACTTCTGGTGAACATCCTACCATTCTACCAATACTCCAGTCAGGTGGGCTAAGTAGCTGACAACCAAACTACCATGTAGTTGTAATTTATTCATAATTTGCCAATGATCTATTTATTATTAAATTACTTATGTGTAAACTGTTAAATCTACGTCAAAGTGTACATTTAGTCATCTTCCACTAAATATTTGGTTGTATTTTTGAAAGCCTCACATTAAAAGTACTTCTTTCAGGAGTTCTCACTGTGGCATAATGGGATCATTGGCATCTCTGCAGTGCCAGGACACAGGTTCGATCCCCATCCCGGCACAATGGATTAAGGATCCAGTGTTGCTGCAGCTGTAGTATGGGTAGAAACTGCAGCTCAGATCTTATCCCTGGCCCAGGAACTCCATACACCATGGGATGACCAAAAAAGAAAAAAAAAATACTTTTTTCAGGTTATATAAGCACAAATCCCTAAGCAATCAGAACCAATAGTTGTTTCTATTCTAAGGCTGAGGCCCCCAATGAGCAGACTTCACTCTAGATCAACAGTGTCCACATGGGATACTGAAATGGGGACAAACAAGGTTACCAGTACCATTTCTCTCCCCAGGGACTGGGTTTACCTGAATCACACATCCCACTGAGCCAAAGGAGGATTTCCAGAGACCAGAGGAACCATACATAACATGACAGCACCCCCCACGCAGGTCGTCCTCCTCCCCCATCCCTCTCTAATCATGGGAAATGGCCACATTACCTTCCAATGGAAAAGAGACCACCTCAGAATCTTCTGCGACTCCTACCTCGCCAACCTAAACCCTGATATTACAATGTTTTCCACAACAGTCAGTCACAGGGAACGTGGAAATCTCCCTCCCTTCCGATCATGGCACAATCACAGGAGAACATAATCTTTGGATGAGCAAACTTCCTCTTCAAACAAAGGAATATTTCTCCCTGTGCGGCAGGAGACACTTAGCCCTTCTAATATCCCCTGTTGTGGAAGGTGAGCCTTCCAGGCTTTGGAGATGGAGATAATTACAAGGGGATTTGCAGTCAGGGCCTGCAGGTGGGAAGGAGGGAGGGTGGGAGGAGAAAAAGCCAGAATCCCAACGGCTTTTTCATGTGAGGGAAACACCTTCATGCTCAAAAATGAGCATAGTTTCTTGATCGCGGACTCACATAAAAAATCCGATTTGTAAAAAGATGCTGGTAAATACGCTTCCCACAGTCTGAAATGATGAAATATCTGAGAGACTGTTGCCCTTCTCATACAGCCCACAGACATGGTCACAGCCTCTGCCATCTTTATTTCAAGTTGTCATGCAAACAGCCAGGGTACACACTGACATTCACTTTAAGGTAAAGCTGTTTACATACCCAAAAAAAGCAAAAAGTCTATGGCTTGGAAAGTCCAGGCACCCACCAGTCCATCTGCTTCCACTACCTACCGGACCACTCAGAAGCCTCATTTCAAGGGCAAAGCAACAGAAAGGAGGAGAGATGTAAAGGACAAAAGACAGCTGACTGCCGTCTAAGGTGAACATCTCTGTGGACAGGCGTGTTTCCAGTTCAGTGATCTGAGCCGGAAACCAGGGCATAGGCTGCCCTAAAGAGCTTGTACAGAGCCATCTGCTCCAGTGAGCAAAGGGACATCTTGCCCTTGTCTAAGTGCACAGGGAGAGCTCGTCAGCCTCCCCACCACCTGGAACTTCTGCAGTGCCTGGGTAGATGGTAGGGCATACCTCCCAGCCAGGAGAAGAGGGACAATGTGTTCATGGAACACTTCGCCTTCACATGACACTAGAGGCCTTTCAAAAGGCACTCAAAATCTCCATATTCCTTTAGAGTGGTTGGTTGGTTGGTGAATGTAACCCACCCTCCTTTACAACCCTTGTAACCAGATGTCAAGGCCCTTGGTGGGAAAAAGTAAGGAAATGATTCTTCAAAGGATGGTTTGTTGGGATATGGTATTTCGGAAGTAGAGCAATGTGGTATAATAACCTGTAATGGTTTTGTTTATGATACTCATAATAAATACATTTGGCCTGTTTTCTCAGAAGAAAAAAGATCCTTCCTCTCAGAAAAGGGATTAGATCTCATACCTTTCCTTACACATCCAGACTGTTCCACCTCCAAGACATTAATTGAATAACCAAGTGACCAGGAAGGAAGAAGAATTAGCATTAAACTTTTGCTACACTTTTAAAAATATCCTCAATGTCTTGTTTTTCAAAGATCATTGACAGACACAGTGTTTTAACAACACAAAGAATGTGCACTTGCAGTAACCTGGCCCTGTGGTGTGCACGTGCTGAAAGACAAGAGTATTCCAAGGGGGCAAGTATTCCAAGGGGGCAAGTGACTCCCTCCCACATGCACAATGTCTGTAGAAGCAGGGCATTGAGAGACTAGTCCAAAGTCAAATACACCGTTCCGATGCTGGAGCTAAACGTCCCTGATATGTTTGAACTTAGAAGTAAAGGAAGGAAAAAAAGACAAAGGACGTCAAAAAGGAGAGGGTGGGAGACAGGGAGAAGGATCCTAGAGCTTTCAGTCTTTTCCTGTCCCAGCCCCCTTTCTCCTGCGGGAGCCCCTAGGGAAGAAGCTGGGGCGGGGGAGTGCAGAGCAGCCCAGACCTCCTCCTCCAGCATCACCCTCCTCGCCACAAAAGTCCCGCCACTGAATCTTTTTTTCCACCTCTCTTTCTGTCTCGAAAATTTTTTTCTGTGTCTGCCATCCTTTTGCTTCTCTTCACATTTATCCAGTTTTCCTTCATATTCCATTGCAAAATTAGTCGCTTTTTTCAAAACAGAACACTAACCTAGACCCAGAATAATCTTCAGAATTATCCATCCCTCTGCAGACTTCTCCTCCTTTACATCCAATGCTCCCCCCCGACCCTGCCCTGACTCCCATCCCCCAAGGCAAGGGCTTCCCAAGTCTCTGGATTGAAAAGCCACTTGCTTCCTTCCGAAGATGTCCCCTTGTGCTTCAGCAGGCCCACCACCAATCAGAACAGACACCACCACTCGCAGACAGGTATAATAAACACATGCTGGGATCAAAGATGCTGTTAATAATAATACCATTAAACAGGCCCTGGCAGGCTGGGGTTAATCTGGAAACACGCATGCTCATCACACATGAAGCCTATAATACACGATGAGGGAGAATCTTAATTCTCCAACTCCCTAGCATTCATTTATATTCCAAAGTCTCCACCTCTCTCCCAACAGAATCATTCAGCACAGTAGGATTTTCTCTGCTCAAACCCACCTTCACTTTAAAAGAACTGAAAAGGCTGGGCTTAGTTTCTGTCGCTGGCTTCAAGGCTTTTTCTCTTTGACAAACAGCCAGGGGATCTGCAGCTTCATCTCTTCATCTTTTTTTTTCTGTACACACATGTGCAAAACCCACAGCATCTTTACTGAAAGTGATATGCAAGCAATATACGTAAGGGTTCACATTGGCCTGACATTAGCTTGCAGATGATCCTGCAAGCTAAAATAATGGAGTATTAATTTTCAACCACTATAGGTTAAAATGAGCTGACGCCCCTGAGAAGGAACCCACAGGCTGGCTGTCTCGCCTCTAGTTTGACTTTAACAGAATCTGCCCCACACAGAAGTAAGGGTAGTAACAAGAGCTTGGTTCCATAGCTGCCACCCCTGGAAGTAGCTGCCCTCAGCATTCCTTCCAGCCAGGAGCAACAGGAAAGGTCTGTGTGTGTGATGTCAATGGGAGGCAAAAGCACATGCCAGCCCACCAAGCAATTTAGAGCTGAGCCCTCTGTCACCTGCAGTTACCAAATCCTGCCTGGAATCTCCCTGAACCCAGGCAGGAACCATCTGGGTCAGCCAAAGGGTCCACCTGTTTTCTCCAAAAAGCCATCACCCATTAAAAAAAAAAAAAAAAGCCTACATGAGAGCACCCTATACCACCCTGGATTATCCATAAACACTCCCCTTCTTTTTCCATTGTTTTCCAATCTGCCCTCATCCAAATTCTTAGATATGACCATCAAGACAAAACTTATTCACTCCCTTTCATTTTTGAAAGTGTCTAGCACCACATTTCAGAGGAAATGGGAAGGGAAATTAAGTTAAAATTAAGCAAAGGACCACTATTACTTTTGTACACTTCAAAATAGTGTTACTATTAAATGTATTACATGCAGGACAAAGATATTCAGGTAACCTGATTCGCTGGGGACCTTTCAACTTTAAAGAAGTACTGAAAAGGGGCAGGGGGTAATACATAGGTAAGAAGTAGATTTATTGAGAGAGATGGAGTGTGGGCCCTCTCAGAAGGCGAGAATGGCCTAAAAGATACACCTTCCATAGACAGAATGCAGTCTGCCTCAAAAAGTGAGAGAGTAGCTGGACACAGGGGCTTTTAAGCAGGTCTTTTGCTTTGTGCATAGAGATGAACTCTGGTTCAAACTACATTTTCCCACCCAGCCCAATCCAGCCATTCCTTCACAGATATGACCTCAGATTAGTAAGGAAATGCCCCACTGTCTTCTGTGTCCCTTCCCCAAACTGGCTTCTCACAAAATGCAGTCACAGAAATAGATTTGCTCATAGTGGTAGCCATTGCCTACATGAAATAGTGGCCATCTCTGCAGATGAAATTTAATTCCAGCAACTGTATTCACAAGCACACCAATCTTTTTATTCATTCATCCATTCATTCAATCAACAAGTAAGAATGGAGCCCTATTCTCTACCATGTCCAATGCTAGGTGACTGGATTAAAAAAAAATGAACAAGAACGACCTATCTCGCCTTCTATGAAGCTGATAGTAATTAATAATACATGACTAAAATAACTGCAGATTAGAATAAGTGTCATGAAAAGATAAACAAGAACCTAAAATAAAGACTAACAGGTAAGACTAACCTTGAACTACCTCTGAGGAGGTAGCATTTAATTAGAAACTAAAGAGATAAGAAGGAACTCACGACACTAAATCAAGGCATTACCTTCCGATTACATTCAAGGGGAGGAAGAGCAGGTGCGTAGGGCCTCAGGTTGCAATGAACTTGGTGAGTTCAGAGATTAAAAGCTGATTTGCTTGGTAGAGAGTAACCAAGGGGAGAACAACGCAGAAGGAGATGATGTCCACTTCTCTAAGTGTGCTCAACTCCCTGACTGCTCCCCCTTTTGAAGGAAATATGTCTGAATGCAGTCAGGAAGAGGAACGACATACAGAGGGTCCTGAAATCTGCTCTAACTCATAAACAGAAGCAACCACAAATGCTGAGACTTTAAATAACATGGGTAATTTATTGTTTGTGGCATACCTTAGTCCTGAACATACCACACCATCATCTTGGAACACTGTGTTTGAAAATCTGGAGCCCCATAATCCTGACGCCTAATCCTGATCCACACCCCTTAACCAGCCTAAGATTCAGTCTCCAGCTGACACATGGTGAGATTTGGTAACAGGACTGACTTAAGAAGGTACATATTCCCTGAATGCTACTCTTAGTAGAATCTGGCTACTTAAAACTCATTAACTTAGTAGAATTTGGCTACTTAAAACTCATTTACTTTATCAAGTAAACAACTTCTGCTTAATCCTATCCTAAAGCCCACTTGCCCAACAAACACAAAAAAAAAATATGCTCTAGGAATCCCCATTGTGGCTCCACGGGTTAAGAACCTGACATAGTGTCCCTGAGGATGTGGGTTTGATCCCTGGCCTTGCTCAGTAGGTTAAGCATCTGGAGTTGCCACAAACTGCAGCATAGGTCACAGTTGTAACTCAGATGCAATGTTAGTATGGCTTTGGCATAGGCTGGCACCTGAAGCTCTGACTTGACCCCTAGCCTGGGAACTTCATATGCCTTGGATGTGGCCACAAAGAGAAAACAATGAATGCTCTATGATAGTGTGGTCCAACAGAAACGTAAACTACAAATGGGAGCCACCTGTATGATTTTAAATTTTCTAGTAGCCATATTAGAAAAGGTTTTTAAAACACAGAGAAATTAATTTCATAATATATTTAACCCCGCATTTCTAAATCACTATAATTTTAACTTATAAGCAACATTATTTGAATTGTTAAGGAGACATTTTACATTCCCCTTTTTGCATTGTCTTGGATATGAATATGTATTCCATACTTATAGGACATTTCAACTCAAACTAGTCACAATATGAGTGCTTAACAACCACAGGTGACTCTAGCTACTATATTGCATAGCGCCACTCTATAGAGATAATCAGACTTTTAGACATTTGTGCAGTAAAAGCAATCATAAAGATAACTGCAAGACTGATGAAGGTTAAGAGAAAAATAAACGAAGCAATAAAGAGAGAGTCCAATCCTATGCTTCAAAAGTCCATTCTTGCTTCTGAGTGTTGATAAAAATTTCAACTTTCCTGCCTCCCTGAATTATTATTCATGGAGAACTATTATTCATAGATTTAATCATCTATGTATTCATTAACTGAATAAACATTGCTGGAGCACCCTCAGTGTACCAGGTTCTAGGGATGCGGACATGAACAAGTGTAATTCCTGCCCACAAGAGGCTCAATATTTAGGTGGGAATCTTCTAATACAATGAGTAGTCAGCACCCCTCAGGATTTCTCCCTCCCCAGCTAGAATGTAAGAGAAATGGGTTCTTGTTTTTGACTCCTCTGATAACAAGCTGTGAATCCAGAGAAAGCATTTCCCCCATCAGAGCTTTTGCTTCCTTATTTGTAAAACATGTGAGTTGACCTGAATAACTACTAAGTGTCCTTTCAGTCTCAGATTACAACTTCAACCTGAACCCCATTACCCTATGTCTTGTCCTAATGATGAGTGGGAACATGGGAAAGCAAGCTGAAGAAAACATCCTCCCCTACCTCTGGCCCAGGAGAAGATTCAGCTCTCTGCTTCTGAATCCTTTCTCTTTTGTGGCTGCAGGAATGGTCTAGCTTTGTTTTTCTTTGCTTTGCTTTAATTACATTCAAAATTAGCAAAACAATCCCCATGGTCCACCTACAAGAATAATTGGCCCATTTGGTACATCTGACTGTGTGGCGAGACCTCCCCTGTCATTACACCAGAGCCCCACACATATTCCGCTCCCAGGTAGATGATGGCTAAGAAACCCAGAGAGCTCATCTAGCCTATCATTAACCTCATTTTGAGACAGCCCCAGGGGCAGTTCTTTAGCCACCGGCACAGCCGGCTGTCAATTGTGTCAAGCCAGTAACATATTAGTTAGCAGGGGAGCAATCCAAAGAGGTAGCCATAGATCCAAATGCCTAAAAGATATTCTGGAATGTGGTAATTATGTCCTGCAGCTGCCAAGGGTGTCCTCTGTGAGTTCACAGATACTAGTTGTACCATGGCAAGAAGAGGAGGGATAACAGCAGTCAAGCTGCTAATAACAAACAACAGGTCTTGGTTCAAACTCACCAAACAAGTCTTCAACACTTTAGTCATGATCCATCTTCAGGTTCATACAACTGTTCCCAGGAAACTCTGGTCCCCTTAAAATACGTGCTGTGTATTCTCTCCCTGAACACACGAGGGGCAGGAGAAAGAGGGGTAAAATTAAGAGTAAATAATATGAGGGTTAAAAGGAGAACATTCTTGGTGTTATCATGGATTCTTTGGCTCTAATAAGTGGAATTTCCATGTTTTTAAAAAACAGACAATATTCATACTTTTAAAAATAGTTCATTTGCTCATATTACTAAGCAATATTCAATTGTATGAATATACCAAAAAATTTTTAACCATTCACTTGTTGATGAACACTTGAGTTATTTACAGGTTTGTGCTATTACAAAAAAAGAAGCTACTGTGAACATTTGTGCACAAGAGAGAAGGTTGCAAATGTTAATGTTTGGTGAATTTAGGTGAATGGTATATGAGTTAATTGCACTATTCTTGTAACTTTTTCTATGATAGAAATTATTCAAAATAAAAACATACAAAATGAAGTACAATTCTTGTTGAATCTGATTAAAAGACAATTTTTTAAACAACTACATAGTAAAACTGACTTTTAGTCATACAGTTCAATGAATTTTAAGACATGTATACATACATAACCACTACCACAACTGAACATTTCCATTACTCCAAAAAAAACCCCTCTGCCATGCCTTTATACCCACACCATCTCCCTAACCAAAACCTCTGGCAACCACTGATCTCCAAACTATAGTTTTCTCTTTTTAAGAATGTCATATAAATGGAATCATACAGTATGTAAATTTTAAAACTGGCTTCAGCATAATAGCTTTGAGATGCTGCATGTGTCCAAATCACTGCAAGTGTCCATAGCTTCTTCCTTGAGTCTGCTGACCAGCACCCACCTGCTGCACACTTGGGTTAGTTCCAGTTTGGGGCCATTATGGCCAGAACTTATATAAACATCTGTAAACAGGTCTTCATGTGAGCACAAGTTTCATGTCTCTAGGATAAATACACGTGAGCATGATTGCTAGGTCTTCAGTAAGTGTATGTATAACTTGGTGAGAAACTTCCAGTTTTCTAGTGGGGCTGTACCATTCTAAACACCTATCAGCAACATATGAGAGTTTCCAGTTGCCTCTCATCTTAATCAGCACTTGGTGTTTTCAGGTTTTAGTGTGTATTGGTATACTACTACGGATTTTTTAACTAAGGTGAAGTTGATGTAAAATTATCAGTTTCAACTTTATAGTATACCTATATCAGGTGGTCAACACAGTATTTCAAAAACTTTATAGATAATGCTCCATTTCTAGCTATTAAAAATACTGGATAAATTCCACAGGCTGTACAATATATCCTTGTAGCTTGTTTATTTTACACAGAGTACCTTGTACCTCTTAATACCCCACTCATATCTTTCCCCAACCCCCTTTCCTCTCTCCTCTGGCAATCACTGGCTTGTTACATGGGTGAGTCTGCTTGTTTCGTTTGTGTTAAAGTCACTAGATTTTTATATTCCACATATAAGTGATAACTAGTATTTGTCTTTCTCTGTTTATTTCACTTATCACAATACCCTCCAAGTTCATCCATGCTGCAAATGGCAAAATTTAATTCTTTTTTATGACTGAATAGTATTCTATTTTATATTATATGTAATTATATATTATATATATGTAATTATATCACATCTTCTTTATCCATTCAGCTATTGATAGGCACGTAGGTTGCTTTCATATCTTGGCTATTCCAAAATGCTGCTATGAAGACTGGGGTGCATGTATCTTTCTAAAGTATTTTCATTTTCTTTGTATATATACCTAGGAGTGAAAATGCTGGATCATATGGTAGTTATATTTTTAGTTGTTTGAGGAACCTCCATACTGTTTTCCACAGTGGCTGCACCAATTTACATTCCCACCAACACTGTACAAAATTCCCTCTTCTTCATATCCTTATCAACATCTGTTATTATGGTCTTTGATGATAGCCATTCTGACAGATGCAAAATGCTATCTCACTATTTTGGATTTCATTTCCCTGATGATTAGCAATGTTCAGTATCTTTTCATGTGCCTGTTAGCCAGCTGAATATCTTTGGGAAAAAATGTCTATTCATATTTTCTGCCCATTTTTAATCAGTTGTTTGGGGAGTTTGTTGATACTCATTCTCTTGATAGTTTCCTTTGCAGTACAAAAGCCTTTAAGTTTAACTAGGTCCCATTTGTTCATTTTTACTTTTATATCCTTTGCCTTAGGAAACTGATCTAAAAAGATATTGTTACAGTTTATGTCAAAGGCTGCTCTGGTATTGTTTTCTTTTAGGAGTTTTATGGTTTCTGATCTTACATTTAGGTCTTTAACCCATTTTGAGTTTATTTTTACACATGATGTGAGAGACTGTTCAAATTTCATTCACAGCTGTCCAATTTTCCCAGCACCATGTATTGAAGAGACTCTTTTCTCCATTGTATATTCTTGTCACCACTGTCACATATTAAGTGACCATAAGTGTATGGGTTTATTTCTGGGCTCCCTATTCTGTTCCACTGATCTATGCATCAGTTTTTATGACAGCACCATACTGTCTGATTATTGTAGCTTTGTAGTGTAGTCTGAGGTTAGGGCTTGTGATCCCTCCAGCTCCATTCTTCTTTCTTCAGTCTTCTTCCTCTTTCCCAAATAGCCAAGATCACTTTGGCTATCTGGGGGTCTTTTGTGTTTCCTTACAAAGTTCTAAAATTATTTGTTCTAGTTCTGTAAAAAATGCCATTGGTATTTTGATGGGAATTGAATTGAATCCGCAGATTACCTTTGACAGCATTTTTAACAATATTAATTCTTCCAATCCATGAATACAGCACACCATTCCATCTGTTTGTGTCATCTTCAATTTCCTTCATCAGTGTCTTCTAGTTTTCTGAGTACAGGTCTTTTGCATCTTTAGGTAGGTTTATTCCTATGTATTTTATTCTTTTTGATAAGTGTAAATGACACTGTTTCTTTAACTTCTCTTTCCAATAGTTATTAGTGTATAGATATGCAACAGATTTCTGTGTATTAATTTTGTATCATGTAACTTTATCAAATTCATTGATGAGCTCTAGCAGTTTGGGGGGGCATCTTTAGCATTTTCTATGTCTATACAAAGTATAACCTCATCTTAAAATAGTGACAGTTTTACTCTTCCTTTCCAATTGGATTTCTTTTATTTCCTTTTCCTGTCTGTGCTGTGGCTAGGAATTCATTTCTTCTAGTTTGTCCATTTTATTGGAATATAGACTAATGGTGCTTACTTTTAAGAGACCCAAAATGCTGTGGGTAATAGAAATTCCACTCTTACCTCAGGAAACAAAAATTTCAAACCCTATACCTAAAGGAACTAGAAAGAGAAAAGCAAACAAAACCCAAAGTTAGTAGAAAAAAATAAATCACAAAGAGCGAGAAGTAATTGTGAAATAGAGACAAAAAAAAGCTAGAAAAATCATTAAACTAAGAGCTAGTTTTTTGAAAAGATAAACAAAATTGATAAACCTTTGGCCAGACTCACCAAGAAAAAACAAGCACTCATATCAATAAAATCAGAAATGAAAAAGGAGAATTTACAGTTGATATCACAGAAATACAAAGGATCACAAGAGATACTACAAATAACTATATTCCAACAAAGTTGACGGATCACAGTTGACATGTGATTCTGACCTAGAGCTTCCCCTGAATTATAAATAGACCAGAGTATTAATTTCTATGGCTGCTCTAACAAATCACCATGAATTTAGTAACATAACACAATTTTATCTTATAGTTCTATAAGTCATAGGTCTAAAATTGAGAATTCCTTCTCTAGCCATTAGGGAAGAATCTGTTTCCTTGCCTTTTCTAGATTCTAGAGGTCACCCCACATTCCTTAGCCGGTGGCCCTTTCCTCCCCTTCAAAGACAGCAGCATACAACACAGCATCTTCTCTCCTCTTGGACTTCTGCTTCCAACTATACATCATCTCTGACTGCCTCCCTCTCATAAGAACCTTTTTGATTACATCAAGCCCATCCTAAAAAAACAGCATTATCTTCCAACTGTAAGATATTTAATTTATTCACAACTGCTAAGTCCTTTTTGGCACATAAGGTAACACAGTCACAAATGCCAGGGATTAGGATGTAAACATCTTTGGGGCCATTATTCAGCCTATCATACCATATGCTCTAGAAAATTCCTTTGGAGAACCACAGAAGTCTTTTGATAAGAATTATCTGTGGGGTCTAAGTATATAGCAACATGCTTGATTCACCCACACTTCCAGTTATTGATGAAAAAGTGATCCTTCAATCAAATTCAGAACCAAAACATGTCTTTGGACCAATTAGTCCACTAAGATATACCATTAAAAAGTGAAAATACTTTTCTACCTCCAGGGCATTAGGTTTAATTCGCCCTTTTTCTGGTCTTCTAGTCTTGTACAGTATGGATGGATGGATGGATATGCAGCCTTATAAAAATTAGTTATAATTGTTCCTTTAATGTATAGCATTTGAAAAGTAAATTTTAACTGAGCCACAACTGAATGTCTTGTCTTTTGGGGCTTCAGTAACTATGTGACAATTTGCCAGAACCTGAGGCAAGAAGGATGCAGCTCTTACTGTGCCCCTCTATTATTTAGTTTTTTATTAAGATTTCTACTTTTATTACATGTAATAGAGGTCAGTTTCATTACTGCCAATCTGCAAGCTGCTACAGTCACTCTGGGAGATGTTAGCCTGTCTCCACTGAACCAGCTGGGTCACAAAATTCTGCAATAGGTCTCACTTTTCAGCTTTAAGAACAAAAAAAAAAAAATTAACCATAGAGAGAACAGCATTACCTGACTTTCACCACCACCCTCAGGACAATGGCAGTGATAAACTGACATCACAGTGCCTGTAGAGGTGCAATACCATGAACAGAGGCTATATCCACTTGGCAGACCCCAAGAAATTTTTGAAAGAAACAACCACCACTGAACTTAAAGCTGGGCTGAATTGCCTTATAAGAAGATACTCACTGAACAAGACTAATACGACATGGAAAGACATCTCCAATATTCCACTGTGGAGAAGTAACACCACCTTAGCTTAATATGTGTACAAGTAAGAAAGAAAAACACCAAAATATCGATGATTAGCTCAGGGATCCTGTAATACAGTTACCTTTTCATTATTTTTCTTGCTACTTGTATTTTCTAAATTTTATGCAATGAAAATATTAAAAAGTTCCTTTTATAAAATTTTAAAAAATTTAAATTGACAAAAAACCAGTGATACGCACCTCAGCAACAAGCTAACCAAGTCATGTATGAGCCCTGAATAAATCAGAGGCAAAAACTGCATTTGAATTTGCGTAAGCTTAAGTAAAATTTCTTCATTTTTAAGCTATATATTAGGCATGTATTAAATGGCGAATACTGTTCTTAGTGATGGGAATACAGTGTTAAACAAGGTAAGCAAGGTCCCTTGTGGGGACAGAGGAAAACTATAAAATACACTAAATGTCAAGTAGTTCTAAGCACAATGACAAAAACAAAACAGGTGCTGTGATAGTGACTACAGGCCTCTTTTAAGTTGGATGGCTGGAGAAGCCCTCTCTGAAGAAGGAACATGTGAGCTCAGGCCTGAGTGAGAAAAAGGAAGTGGCCATAAGAAAAGCAAGGATGAGCACTTCAGGCAGAGGGAACAGCCAGAGAAAAAGCCCTACAGTGGAAATAAGCCTGATGTGTTCATGGACAAGAAGAAGGTTGGTATGGCCCAGAGTTTTCTGAACAAGGAAGCAAATGGAACAACATGAACTCAGAGATGGAAGCAGCCAAGTCTCAGAGGGCCCTGCAGACTAGCATTAGGATTTGAATTGTTCTATGTGTAATTGGTAATCACTGTGGGGCTCTAATAAGGAGAACAGGATCTGATTTACATTTTCAAAAGATCCATCTAGTTGCTATGATAGAATTGGACTGGAGGGTGAAAGAACATATCAGAGTCTAGCTAGGAAGCTACTGTAATAATGTCATTGACAACTGGCAGACATCTGAATAAAGATGGTCATAGCAGAGGTGGAAAAAAGTAGATAGATTATCGTGAAATAGAACTTAGAGGGCCTTTGATGGATTAGATGACAGAAAAAGAAATGATTTAAGGATAACAACCATTTATTCAACAAGTGTCTATGAGAGCTTAAAATGTGCTAGGCACTCACCTACTGCTGAGCAGCTGACACATGGTGGCTCCATTCACTGAGAAGGGCAAGGCTAGGGTAGGAGCGGGCCTGGGATAGAAGGAGACAAAGGTCTGCTTGGGGCAGGCTAAGCTTCAGATGCTATGTTCTATCTGTCCTTACAGATAAATACCAAAATCCAGAGCTTTAATATAATAAGACTGAATTCCTTGCTCAGATAAAATCCAAATCAGTTATTCCTGACTGGGAGGCAGCTCTCCTGCAGGTGGAGATTCAGAGACTCGTGTTCCTTCCATGTTATGGCCTATCCACCTTCAACATTTGGCTTTAAAAGTCCCTGTGCTCATCTGCATCCATTGGGAAGACAAAGAGGATGAACAATCAGACATAGGAAGTTTTTCACAGACCACCTGGAAGTGATAGACATCACTTCTGCGGACATGCCACGGGCTAGAAATCTGCCGCGTGGCCATGCCTGTCCTCAAGGGAAGCTGGCATGTGCAGTCCAGGTGTGTGTTCAGGAAGAGGAAATGAGTTGGGAGACTTCCCAGAAGTGTCTCCTACAGACGCCTACTAAGTCATCCAGTAGAGAGATTACGGAGCAGGTGAATGTCCAGTTGATCCTTCAACAGAGCAGGGGTTAGGGGTGTGGATCCTCTGCACAGCTGAAAATCTGTGTCTCACTTCTAGAAGGCCCTCCTCAGTATCCGCAGTCCCACACCTGTGGATTCAAACCACCACACACATCATGTGGCGCTATAGTGTTTGCTATGAATAAATCCTCATGTAAGGGGGCCCCGTGCAGTTCAAACCCGTGTTGTTCATGGGTCACCTGTACAAGTGCAGGGGAGTGATCTGAGCTAGAGATAAAATTCTGAGCACAGTCACTCTGTAAAGGATGATATTATCGAATCTAGAATGTAGAGAGAGAGAAGCGAAAGCCTTGGTCATGCCATCCTTTGGAGGTCGAGCAGAGCTGGTCGAGGAGCCAGCAAAGGAGGCTAAGACTGAGCTGCCAGTGATGTGGGAGCAGATCCAGAAAGCTACTGTCATGGAAAAGATGAGAAAAACTGTTTCAAGAAGGACAGTGGCAAGTGACATCAAAAGTCACTTTGAGGGCTTCCAATACTATGTTGAGTAACAGTGGTGAGAGTAGGCATCCTTGTCTTGATCCAGATTTTAGTGCGAAGGCTTTCAGCTTCTCTCCATTGAGTATCATATTTGCTGTGGGTTTGTCATAAGTGGCTTTTATTCTGTGAAAGTATGTTCCCTCTACACCCACTCTGGTAAGAGTTTTTATCATGAATGGATGTTGGACGTTGTCAAATGATTTTCGGCATCTACTGAGATGGTCATGTGGTTTTTTTCTTAATGTGTTGTATGACACTGACTGATTTGTGAATGTTGAACCATCCTTGTGCACCTGGTATGAATCCCACCTTGTCGTGGTGTATGATCCTATTTATATGTTGGTGGATTTAGATGGCTAAAATTTTGTTGAGAATTTTTCTGTCTATATTCATCAAAGATATTGGCCTAAAGTTTTCTTTTTTGGTGGTATCGTTGTCTGGTTTTGGAATTAGGGTGATGGTGGCATCATAGAATGTCTTTGGGAGTGTTCCTTCTTCTTCAACTTTTTGAAAAAGAAGGTTGCGTATAAGAGCTCCTCTTTGTATGTTTGGTAGAATTCACCTGTGAAGCTATCTGGTCCTGGAATTTTATTTGCATGGAGTGTTTCATGACATATTCAGTTTCATTTCTAGTGATCAGTCTGTTCAGTCGGTCTATTTCTTCTTTATTCAGTGTTGGCAGCCTGTTAAGTACTGGAAGTCCTAGCCAGAGCAATCAGACAAACAAAAGAAATAAAAGGCATCCAAATAGGAAGAGAAGAGGTAAAACTGTCACTGTATGCAGATGACATGATACTATACATAGAAAAACCCTAAGGACTCAACCCAAAAACTACTTGAACTGATCAGCAAATTCAGCAATATAGCAGGACATAAGATTAACATTCAGAAATCAGTCGCATTTCTGTATACTAACAATGAAATATTAGAAAAGGAATACAAAAACACAATACCTGTCAAAACTGCACCCCAAAAAATCAAATACCTGGGAATACACCTGACCAAGGAGGTAAAAGACTTACATGCTGAGAACTATAAAACATTAATCAAAGAAATTAAAGAAGATGTAAAGAAATGGAAAGATATTCCATGCTCCTGGGTGGGAAAAATTAATATTGTAAAAATGGTCAAACCACCCAAACCAATCTACAGAGGCAACACAATCCCTATCAAATTACCCAGGACATTCCTCACTCACAGAACTACAACAAACAATCCAAAAATTTACATGGAACCACACAAGACCCAGAATTGCCAAAGCAATCCTGAGGAACAAAAGCCAAGAAGGGGGCATAACTCTCCCAGACTTCTGGCAGTTATTACAAAGCCACAGTCAACAAGACAGTGTGGTACTGGTACCAAAACAGACATACACACCCATGGAACAGAACAGAGAACCCAGAAATAAACCCTGACACCTATGGTCGATTAGTCTTTGACAAAGGAGGCGAGAACATAACATGGGAAAAAGACAGTCTGTTCAGCAAGCATTGCTGGGAAACCTGGACAGCCGCATGCAAACCAATGAAACTCGAACACACCCTCACACCATGCACCAAAATAAACTCAAAATGGCTGAAAGACTTAAACGTAAGACAAGACACCATCAAACTCCTGGAAGAGAACATCGGCAAAACTCTCTGAAACCTACGCCATGTTTCCTCAGCTCAGTCTCCCAAAGCAACAGAAATAAGAGCAAAAATAAACCAATGGGACCTATTCAAACTGACAAGCTTTTGCACAGCAAAGGAATCCAAAAAGAAAACAGAAAGACAACTTCCAGAATGGGACAAAATCATTTCAAATGATGCACCTGATAAGGGCCTTATCTCTAGAATATACAACTTATACAACTCAACAGCAAAAAAGCCAACAACCCAATGGAAAGGTGGGCAAAAGACCTGAATAGACCGTTCTCCAAGGAAGATGTACAGATGGCCAACAAGCACATGAAAAAATGCTCAACATCCCCGATCATTAGAGAAATGCAAAGCAAAACTACCATGAGATTACCACCTCACACCAGCCAGAATGGCCATCATTAATAAGTCCACAAATAACAAGTGCTGGAGCGGGTGGTGGAGAAAAGGGAACCCTCCTGCACTGTTGGTGGGAATGTAAGCTGGTACAACCACCATGGGGAACAGTATGGAGGTACCTTAGAAATCTATACACAGAACTACCACATGACCCAGCAACCCCACTCGTGGGCATATATCCAGATAAAACTTTCCTTAAAAAAGACACATGTACCCACATGTTCATTGCAGCACTATTTCCAGGACATGGAAACAACCCAAATGTCCATCGACAGACAACTGGATTAGGAAGATGTGGTATATATACACAGTGGAATACTACTCAGACATAAAAAAAGAACAAAATAATGCCATTTGCAGCAACATGGATGGGACTAGAGACTCTCATACTGAGTGAAATAAGTTGGAAAGAGAAATACCATATGATATCACTTATATATGGAATCTAATATAAGGCACAAATGAACCTTCCCACAGAAAAGAAAATCATGGACTTGGAGAACAGACTTGTGGTTGCCAAGGGGGAGGGGAAGGAAGTGGGGTGGACTGGGAGCTTGGAGTTAATAGACACAAACTATTGCTTTTGGAATGGATTAGCAATGAGATCCTGCTGTGTAGCACTGGGAACTATGTCTAGTCACTTATGATGGAGCATGATAATGTGAGAAAACATAATGTATACATGTAGTATAACTGGGTCACCATGCTGTATGGTAGGGAAAAAAAATAATGTATTGGGGAAATGTTTTTTTAAAAATGAAAGGAAAAAAAGCTGCTGAGGGGACCAATAAGCTGAAGACAAAGTGGGGACCAGAGAATTTAGAAACATAAAGGTCCTTGGTGACCCTGATAGAGCAGTTTTAGTGGAAAAACAGAAATGGGAGTAGACTGGGGGAGAAGGTGAAGTGAAGATGTGGAGAGAAACTACAGACAACAATATCAGGATTTTTTTTTTTTTTTTGGCTACACGCATGGCATGTGGAAGTTCCTGGGCCAGGGATTGAACCCATGCCAGAGCAGCAACCCAAGCCACTGCAGTGAAAACACCAGATCCTTAACTCACTGCTCCACAAGAGAACTCCAGTATCAGGATGTTTTGCTGTGGAGAGAAATGGAGAAGTGAATGTGGGTACAAGTCACCTTACGTGTGTGTTTTAAGCTAGAAAACACTAGAGGATGTGCAGATGTTTACAGTGATGATCCAGTCTAGAGGGACCGTGAGAGAGCAAACAAAAGAGAAAAGTACTGCACAAAGTCCTTGAGAAGAGATGAGAACAGGATCCAGAAACAGGTGGATGGGTTGGATTTAAATAAGGACAGAACACTATAACAATGGAAGGTGTGAGTATAGGTACAGATCCAAGTGGTAGAAAGTAGGGAGAATTCCTTTTTTTTTTTTTTTTTAAGAGCTGCATCTGTGGCATGTGGAAGTTCCCAGGCTAGGAGCTGAATTGGAACTGCAGCTGCCAGACTACATGACAGCTCACGACAGTCCCAGATTCTTAACCCACTGAGCGAGGCCAGGGATCGAACCTGCATCCTCATGGATCCTAGTCAGGTTCATAACCCACTGAGTCACAATGAGAGCTTTCCCTAATAAAGTACAAAGGAAGTTCCTCAACCGGCAGTGAACCAAGGATATAGGAGATCTGAAGAAGGACAGTAAAAAGCAACTTGGTGAGAAAGAACTTTCTGACTAGGGAAGTGCAGTAGGAATGCCATGTGGATAAGAACTCATTTGAGATTTGCGGCCCTGATTTCCATGTGAGATTGGCCAGCCCGACTGTATGTTTTGTCCAAAAAGTTTCAGCTACTCAAGTACAGACTGGAGAAGACAGTTGGATGGTATTAACCAGGAGGACCACAAAATCAGAGAGGGGCACAGGAGACAGGAGTGATGGTAACCAGCTAGGGAATCCTAGCTGGGAAAGGTAGAAAGTGTGGACATGAGGACAAGATAGGATAGTGAGCCCAGGGAAGTATACCTGGTCTGGAGTCACAATGTAGCAATAGCGTCATCAGTATGACAGGGAGAGTGGGAAGATGAAATGACCTGGGATGTGAAGGGGTAGAACAACTGAGAGGCCACAAAGTTCATGGATCAAATACCTAATACTGGAGTTCCCTTTCCTTTCCACCAGAGGAAAGGACAGCAGGGCGCTGAAGACTAAATGCATCAAGGAGTTTGGTAGACTGACATATTATATGGTTTTCCATTTGTACCCCCATTACCCTTCTCCACCCTGCACTGTATGGAAACATGAACAAGCTGCCTTGCCCGCTGGCTTCCAAATGAAAGATTGAAGAGAAAGAGAAGTGTGACCATTACCTCCTTTGCTCTACTGTTTCAGGACTGCTATGGACCAACCCTGTCCCTTTAACAGAGACTCAGCTCCTGTTGACAGCATCCTCAAACAGCCTTCCCCCTCACCTCCCCCCTTCAGTCTTAGATTTGTAACAAAGGAGCTCTACTGTTACTAGCCCCAGGCACACCATGCTTGGGATTTCCCTCAGCCTAACCACACTTTTGTAAATAGTCCCTTTATTAAACTCTTCTCAAATTATCCTAATTTGAGTGGGCCATCTGTTTCCTGCTGGGAGCCTACTGATATAGTAGATGACAGCAATATGAATACCTACCTTCTAAGGGCCTCATAAAGATTAGAGAAAATATATGCAAAGCATCTAGCACAGTGTCTGGCACATGAAAGACATTCAACTAATAGGGGGGATGGGGGACACGGCAGTTGTTTTAGTTATTGTTAGTACAAATGTGTATACACAGGCCCAAGCACAAAGTCCTCTAATTCACAACTAGTCATTACACTCAAGTCACATTGAAGCACCTGGCTTCTGCTAGTACCAAGGAACTCAGGTCTAGTGGCAGTCAGTCAAAGCAATTACATGAACAAGTACATCCAAAAAAAGAAAGGAGTAGAATTTCAAGAAAAAGATTTCAACAAACCAGTTGGCTTCTAGAGTGATCCCTGCAGACAGACCAACTGAATCTATCTGTGGCAAGGGAGGGAAGTCTGTGGAGAATGCGAGAATGGAGACACGCCCACACCCTGCACCTCACACACACCTCTCTGCTACTGCACTCCACAGCTGAGGTCTCCTCCCCGAGCCCAACAGGAGAATGGCCATCTTAACATCATTTAGTAATGGACTTTATTTTTCAGCTACAATGCATTGTAAGTGAAATTATCTATTTACAAACTAACAAAATCTACCTAAATTTTGTTAGAATATGGGCTCCAGAACACAGCTGGGTGTTTCATAAAGGTTCAAAGCCTAGATCAGCTGGTGCTACAGATGTTATCCAGAGGTTCAATTTATAGAGGGACAGCTTCCCTCTTCAAAGTCAGACCCCCATCTCCAAAATGTGGAATATGGAAACCACCAGCTCAGGATGTGCCAAAGCAAAACCCAGATTAGAGCCTCCTTATGACATACATGAACAAATTTGAGGGGAAAAAATACCAAGAAGGCAAGAAACTCAAAAAGGATCCAACTCATTCGTCTGTTTTGCAGTGCAGTGGAATCACATGTGTGCTACCACCAATGCTCAGTGTAAACCAGATCGGACAAGAAAGCTCCCTTTTCTGTGATCCATCTGATCAGCCCACACTTCCTCGCTTAAAGCTCTCAGTGCATCCCACTGCCCTCCCAGGAGAAATCAAAATCCCTCATACTGCCTCAACCTGTGTCACTCTTCACAATGCTGCCACACTTGACTTCAGCTGGCTCTTCAGTCCTCACCTGCATCGTGCTCTCTCAGGCAACAGAGCCCAGTGGCAAGCACATATTCTGCCCTCTTACTGACCCTCTTCCTACCATGCCACTCACCACTAGTCATACTTATTCATACTTTGGGACTCAGTATATTTTATTTCCTCCAGAAAGCCTTCCATGACTCCCCAGAATAATTATGTCGATCTGTAATAGCCTCCTCTAGCCCTCTGTAGTCACAAAAATTCAGCACTTTTAATTACTTTTTGATGTCTGTTTTTCCCACTAGACAATGTACCCCACGAGGGCAAAGAATGTATCTGTCTTGCTCTAAACTATAGCCTAAGCATCTGCTACATGGTAGTCCCTCAGTAAACACTTACTGAATAAATGGATCATTGTATAATGCATATAAAAATATTGTGCAGACCTGCTAAAAACATGTAAATCATATAGTTAGGTACTTTTAAAAAGGTATACTGCAATGTAGAGTATAAAAAATTAGAAATTGCCTTTTTTGTCCCAATTTAGGTAATTTTGATTGTTTTAAAATAGATAATTTCATTTACAGTGTGTTACAATTAAAAAACAAAACCCATTACCAAAGGATGGTAAGACAGCCGTTAAGAAAGAAGGTAGTGAATACTAGGGGCCTAAGGATTCACCAGTGATAAATCATTACACATCAATTCTTTACTTTTTAATGAGGTTAATGCATGGTATGTCAGGAAAAACGTTACAGAATAGAAGGTATTTTATTCATTGAACACATATGTATATATTGAGCCTTCACTGTGCATTAGAATCTGGAAGTATGACATGGCAGCGAGCAAGATCCCTGCCGTTACATAGCCAACAAATATTCTCCTATATGTAGCACCAAGTGGAGAAATGAGGGCAGAATGACATCACATAGAGTTGAACCTGTAATAGTTGATTCAATAACCAATAACTAGTCTTGGCTTGGTTTTTACAAATAAAGTTGAAGACCTACATAGTTTGTTGCATTTCTGGTAGGAGTGGGATTGGGTTTTAGAGAGCACTGCATTTCAACAACCATAAAAATGCTGCTTATCTTTGACCTAGTAATTTGACCTCTATAATTTACACTAGGAATTTACCCTATGAAAATAATTCGGAAGAAGAAATTTTAAAATATGCAGTAATATCTTTGTTACAGTATTTTGAGAATGATTAAGTACAGAAAATGATCTGATTATCCAACAATAAAATAATGTATAGTATGGTATGGCAGAACCACAAGATAGAATATCATGCAACTGTCTCCCATTTTCATTTTGAAGATTGTAGCAATCTGGAAAATACTTTAGTGTGATTTTATTACCAGACTACAAAATTTTGTCTGTTTTATGATTATAAAGTCATACGGTTTTTTTCTGTATATGAACTAAGAAAAAATAATAGAACTTTATGATAGTATATTAGAAAAATCATGCGTTTTTTTTTTTTACTTTTTACATTTTTATTTCCAATCTTGTTAAAAGCAGAAAACTTTTTAATTATAAACTCTTTTATTCACTGTATGGATTATCATATTTTGATTGTACACAGGATTCAAAAAGAAAAAAATCATTTTTAAGACTTATTAAGGATATTAAGCTCTTACTAGGGTTCAAACATCAGCTATAAAAAAAAAAGCAGAGAGGTGGCTTCCTGTCACTGACATGTAAGAGACCTGGAAGTTTTCACTCCTGAAGAGCAGCAAACAGTGCGATGTGACTGTTAACACAAGTAATCTAGAGCATGCTAATAAAGCAACTTGGGAGGAAATCTGTCCCCTGCATCCCTGACAATCAGACCGCACTTTGGGAATGCCCTCGATTTCTCTGTCAAGCCTTGAGCAGGACTCTGACAAACCAGATTTGTTGCACAGGGGCTAGACCAAGACAAGGAGAGGTCTGAAACTCCTCCACTTCAATATGAGCAGCTGTTGAGGGAAGAGGCAACATTAACCTGGAGACGATGTCACAGTGTTATGATTCTCATCTTGGGGATGGAAGTTTTATTAAAATGTACTCTTTTTTTATGTAGTTAAAAATGATGAGGGGTGGACGCCTCCTCTTTCAATCAGAAAGCTTCATTTCCCCAAAGTAACTGTGGCACATGTCCACCTCTATCAAAATGCTAACTGTCCAAAACTGGACCTTGCCCTCCCAAGCAGCAGGCCTCACCCCCTCTCTATTCTCCACCCCTTGCCTACATGCACCCATGGCCAGGTCTATCCTCGCCATTCACAGATCTTCAAATGCACAATATTCTCCTAGGCCTCCATGCTCTTTCCATTCTTCAGAACTTCCCCCTGCCTTGGTGATTCCGTCAAGGCTGACTCTCCCTGACCACCCTGGAGAGCTTAGCCCTCTTCCCTCTCTGGGCTCCCATGGCACCTGGCATGCACCTCCACAGGGAAATACCACCTTATAATGGGTGACTGATTCATCTTCACCAGTGACTGTGAGTTTCCTGCACCTACGTCATTTCACTGTTTCATCCCAAGTGCTTGGCACGTTGTCTTATACTGAATAGACACTCTGCTACTACTAGTCAAATCATCCTCCTCTTCCTTTGCAAAATCCATTTTAACCATTTTCCCGGGGAGAGGATGTCTCTTATTGCAGAATATCTTGGGCAAATGTTGGAAAGGCACTACCTTTTGTGAAACAGGTACAAGATAGTTTCTTTCTCCTTCCTTAAACTCTGTGAACAAGAGTCCCTCCAATGGTACAGCCCCTAAAACCACTACAAATGTGTGTAAATCCCATCAGTCTAAAACACAAACATAGGCAAGTACTTTAACTCATGCTATGAACTCGGCCATTGTTGGGTGGTTGGCTTTTTCAAAAAAAAACCATTCTGTCTCACATAAATCTACATCCCCCCCCCCAAATGAAATATAATACCCTCGCTTTCCTCTAGCAGTTAGATAATCATCTCCTTGTTTTATAGGAAATGATTTAGAAGAGAAAAGAATTGGTCTGACAGGCTCACAAGTTTTAGAAAGTGCCTACCATGACAGTCCCTTTCTTCCTTGCCCTATTTCTTCTCATCTCTACACATGTGTGCACTCACACACACACAAAAACACACATGCACACCCTTGCATATGCTCACACTGAAATCTGAGTCTCTGTTATATTAAGCCAAGAAGCGAATCATGCCATTAATAGCCTGTGTTAAGTCTAAGCATATTCTTCTATCTCTAAATTGCTTCCTGAATATTCTTTGTCCGCTAACTATTTTCCCAGCTCTCTATCACTAACTCAAGTCTAGGTAAATAAAGAGGATCCTCAATTACGCAGCCCTTCAATCTGGACGGGAGAAAACACTCACTTGGTACTTTTAGCATGTTTGGGAACAGGGGAACCCACCATCTTGTTTTGACCCTGCCTTCAAGGCTTCCCCTTGAGGCCACAGATATCTACCTTCTAGCCAGCATAGCACATCTGTAACGAGAGGCAGTCATTTCCTTACATGCTTCCCCAAATGCTCCTTCAGTTTATGCTTCACAGTGTTCACCCTGAGCAGACAGGAGGTGACACAATGTAGGTGAAGGTAACATGACAGAGGCCACCACTACTCATCACTTCCTGAGATGGAAGAGCCCTCGGGGTGCTCAAGAGAATGAGAAACTTTTTTCTTTACCACTGATGTTTATTGATTTGTCCAGTTCATAGGGAGCATCCCTTAATGTTCTGCTTTCATGTTTCTTCTTTGTTGCATGGGTGCAGAAAAGAATATTGCAAATTGATCTGTATTCCCAGCCTCAGTTGGGACTGGACTCCTATTACTTTAGTTTCTCGAGCCTGTCACTGCACGCTCACATTCCAGGGCATATATAATCAGCCTAGCTAAACAGAGTTGAGCTGATTAATCTCTAACATTCTCACCTGAGTCCACTGATAGCATGCCTGTTTGATGATCTCTGCCATAGATGGCCACTTCTGGTTGTTTGATCCTTGCCCTTCACCCTGGGGCCAGCTTTTCTAGTACCTGTCTAAGTTGACTACACATACCTTGCACTACTTATGCTTGAAGAAAACTGTACTGTCTTCGTGCTATGAAAGCCTAAAAGAAGGGCTTTTAAGGGAGACCTGTTTCCCTTACCAGTTGAGCAGCATTTGAGAACCAATCATATATCCATTAAACCAAAAAAAGACATTTTCCATAACCTACAATATTACGCCTGTACTTTAGGATCTACCCATTCATTCTGATTTAGCTCATGTGCTAATTATGATCAATGGATTTCCATAAGAACATAAAACTGTATCACAGCTTTTAATTTCTCATTTCACCATTTCCCAGAATTCTGTTATTTTAATTACTTTATATTCTACTCACTTCTAATAGCTTAGAACAAAAGGGTCACCATCACCAACACCAATATATATCTCTCTTTATTTTAGGCATGTCATCCCATTTCTAATGTAACTCTAAGTTAGACAGGTTTTTAGTTTTTTATTATAGAAGGGGAGCCTCTTTAACAATTTCAGAGATGTATTTCATTTATCCTAAAATACCTGTGGTTGTAAGATAGGTTGGGATCTATTTATAGAACTAAGTTCTCAAAAATGCACATAATTTACATCCTCGCTCACTAAGAATCTAGTTAGAGAGCTAATGCAGGTGCACTTGACATCCATTTTTTTAAGGTCATACCAACTCTCATCCACCCCACAGGAAAATGGAGAGTTACGAGAACACCAAGGTCACCCAAGGACAAGTCATACATGCATTTAGGTTACACGAATAAAATACACGTCTTGGATTGAGCACACATTGAATAGTGGACTGAAGTGAAAAAGTCTTAAGAAAGGTAAATAAACTAAACATTCAACATTATTAAAGATCAGCATACAGGGGCAGGCATATAATGATACCAAATTACGGCTCCTTTTGAAAATGGCAACAGAAAAAGTGCACGTGTTGTGTTAGTGAAACCAGAGAATGTAAGGGCTTCCAGGGACTAGAAAGACCACACTCCATCCTCCGCTTATAAATGAGGCACAAGGATGCAGTGAAAGAGCTGAGTCAGAACCAGACCCAGCACTTCCTGATGCAGCACAATGTTCTTGTCATTCCAAGAGGCCATCACCCTTTCCTTCCCAGGTTCCCTGAGCCCCTTCTCTCATACCCCAGCTTCCCTCATAATTCTTTTCCCATGTGTCAACTTGCAAATACTAAATAGGCATGCCAGTTCATATAGTCTTTGGTTCAAATTATTTCCTTGAGAGACAACAAAGGGGCATATATGGCTCAGTTCCTGAGTTCGCAGCATCACTGAAAAATGAATATATTTCCTTTCAATTTGTGCTCAACCTGAGTAGTAAGATTTACTAATTATGTTTAAGAGTTAATGACTCAGAGTAAGGGAAAATTCTTAAACAGCTTCGTTATTATCTTCACTCTGTGTCATGTAAAGTTACATATGAGCTGAACATAATGTTAGTGTAAAGAACCAAACTCTAACATATCTGTTTGTGTCATTTAGACTTTAGTTAGTATGTTGCAAATTTTAAAAGAGAGGAATATTTACAAAGTGTTCATGCAACAAAGGAAACCATAAACAAAATGAAAAGACAACCTACAGAATAGGGAAAAAAAAACTTTGCAAACATCAATCTCCAGAATATATAAACATCTCATACAGCTTTATACCAAAAAACAAACAACCCAATTAAAAAATGGTCAGAAGATCTAAACAGCCATTTCTCCAAAGAAGACAGACAGATGGCCATAAAGCACATGAAAAGATGCCCAGCATCACTAATTATTAGAGAAATGCAAATCAAAACTACAATGAGGTATCACCTTACACCAGTCAAAATGGCCATCATCAAAAAGTTTACAAACAATAACTGCTGGGGAGGGTGTGAGAAAAGGGAACCCTCCTACACTGTTAGTGGGAATGTAAGCTAGTGCAACCACTACAAAGAACTGTATGAAGGTTCTGTCAAAAACCAAGTATAGAATTACCATATGATCCAGTGATCCCACTCATGGACATATATCTGGAGAAAACCATTAATTGAAAAAGATAACATGCACCCTATAGTGCATGTAAATAGTCTGCAGCACTATTTACAAAAACCAAGACATGGAAGCAACCTAAATGTCCATCAACAGAGGACTGGATGAAGAAAATGTGGTACATATATACAATGGAATATTACTCAGCCATAAAAAATGAAATAGTGCCATTTGCAGCAATATGGATAGACTGAGAAATTACTGTATTAGAAAGAGAAAAGACAAATATCATATGAGATCACTAATATGAAGAATCCAATGAAAATTGTTTTTAAAAAAAGAACTTACTAAAGAGAAACAGATTCAAAGATTTTGGGTGGGAAAATGGGGGGAAGAGTGACAAGTTAGCAAGTTAGGATTTGACATATACATACTACCATATATAAAGCAGACTGGTAACAAGGACCTACTGCATACCACAGGGTAACTTAATACTGTGTAATAACCTATATGGGAAAAGGATCTGAAAAGGAATGGATGTATACATAAATACATAAAATGTGTGTGTGTGTGTGTATATATATATATGATTTACTTTTCTGTATACCCAAAACTAACACAACTTTGTAAGTCAACTATACCCCCAATAACATTTATTTTAAAAAATAAATGTGCAGGTATACATATATATTTGCATGAACTTCAATTTTTTTTCAAAGAAAAACAAACTATTTCAAACACCAGGAAAATTCAGAGAACAATGGCACAGCTCTCAACTCCGAAACTGAATGTTTACACTTTGCCATATTTATTTCTGTTTTGTTGTTGTTGTTTGTTTGTTTTTTGTCTTTTTACCATTTCTAGGGCCGCTCCCGAGGCATATGGAGGTTCCCAGGCTAGGGGTCTAGTCGGAGCTGCAGTCACCGGCCTACACCAGAGCCACAGCAACACAGGATCCGAGCAGCAACTGCAACCTACACCACAGCTCATGGCAACGCCGGATCCTTAACCCACTGAGTGAGGCCAGGGATTGAACCCACAACCTCACGGTTCCTAGTGGGATTCGTTAACCACTGAGCCATGACGGGAACTCCTATTTCTGATCTTTTTTTTTTTTACTTTAATTCCAACATGTAAAAGATTATAGACACATTTCAAATTGCCTGTGAACCCATATCCTAAGGCATTCCTTTCTTGCCCTCCTCAGAGAAAACCAGTATCTTGCATTTGTTGTTTACCATTCTCATAAGTTTTTCTTCCTTTCACTACTTATGAATGTATCTATAAATAATATACAGTAGTTTCACATGTTTAAAAATTTTATACAACTAGTTATCTAAACTGTATGTTACCTTTAACTTGATTTTTTTAAAACGTTCTAAAGTTTATTATGAGATCAATTAAGCAATACTTCATTTCAGTAAAAAAGTCTGTATTTCATCTTTTATATAAATACACTACTTATCCGTTCTCTTCTTAATGGACATTGTTTCTGGTTCTTCACTGTTACATGCAAGACATAAGGAAGTTTTCTTACACATATGTCCTTGCACAAATTTGCAAGAGCTTACATATAGGGTATTCTTAGCAATGGAAGCTCTGAGTTGTAAAACACGTATATTTTCAGACTTACTAAATATCACCAAATTGTTCTCTCAACTGGTGATACCAATTTTGAAAATTACACTCACACCAACAATGCATGAGAATTCACATAGTTCCACATGCTTGCAATGTCAGATTTCTGGATTTCTGTCAACCTAATGAATATAAACTTACACCTCATTACAGTTTTAGTCTGCATTTTCCAAATTACCAGGTACACTGAGCATCTTTGTATACATTTCTTTGCCATACGGAACTCCTCTATTATTAATATCCACTGCTCACTTTTCTACTGGATTATCAGTCTCACTGATTCAGAGCAATTTTTACATATTCTTAATGTTAGTAATAATAACTAACATTGTCGGGTGCTTATTAAATGCAAGACATTATTCTTAGGGTTTATGATCTGATTTAATAATTATTATTAACTGATCTAATCTTCACAACAAAAACCTGTCAGGTAGGTGAGCTCATAATCTCTGCTTTTAAAAATGAAAACAATTTAAGTAAAAAGAGGTTAAATGACTGTTAGCAAGTGATGGAGCTAAGATTCAGAATCTGATGCAGGGTGTCATGGTCTTCTACCTGTCTTTGTTTCAAAGGATGCAAATTCTTCATCAGCTTTATGCACTGCAAACATCTTCCAGTCTACAGCTTATTTTTTTCAACTCATTCACTGTTTATGTTGTTGTTCAGAAGCATACGTACGTGCACACATATGTATGTACATATATGCACTGTGTACATGTACATATTTATGTTAGATATGTGTCAAATTCCCAATATTTATGATTTGTGTTTGTGCCCAATTTAAGAGACACTTCTAAACCTCGAAGCCAAAGATGTTATCAACTATTTTCTTTTAAAATCTTTCTGAATTTTTCATTTTTTTGTACATAGAATAATAAAGCACTTGCCCTAGCCATTACTGAGTATTTTTCCCCAATGATTTGAAATATGACTTCTATCAAATGTCAAGTAGCTATATATGCATCAAACTGTACTGAATTTGTTTGTCCCCATGCCAATACCATACTATCTTATTACTATAGCTCACAATAATTCTTGACATTTGATAGGCCATGTCTCCCTATTTTATTCTTTTTAAATAATCTTTGACAGATGTAGGATCTCATTGTCAAGTTCTATCAAAATCCTGACAGACTTTTTATTATAATAGCTTTGGATTTATAGATTCAGAATAAATTAAGATCTTTATGATATTAAGCCTTCCCACCCTGGAACATAGTATAATCCTACATTTACTCAAATCCTTTATATCCTTAAATAATGTTTGGTAAAATTCTCCATGAAAGTCATTTTTTATTACTATTTATTTATATTTATTCCTAACTCATTGATGCTGCTTTTGTAACTAAGAGCTTTTTCCTATTACACTTTGCAACTGGTACTACTGCTTGTTGATCTCTACCATAGATGGCCTTTTCTGACCGTGTGACTTTTGCCCTTTACTCTAGAACATCTTTTCTATAATTTTTCTAAGTTTACAGCACTTACTGCTTCTACAATACTTTTAAAAGAAACCATAGTATCTTAGCTCTGTGAAAGCTCAGAAAAGGATGGAATTTAGGAACACTTTTGATTTTGTTTATTGATTTGTAAATCAACAACTTCAAATCTCTTATTTCTAAAAACTGTCAGCATATAGTCTTGAACTTTCCTTTTTTTTTTTTTGTATCTTGTCTTTTCAGGGCTGCCCCCATGGCATATGGAGGTTCCCAGCCTAGGGGTCAAACTGGAGCTAGAGCTGCCAGCCTACAACACAGCCACAGCAACACAGGATCCAAGCCATGTCTGCGACCTACACCACAGCTCACGGCAACACTGGATCTTTAACCCACTGAGTGAGGCCAGGGATTGAACCTACATCCTCATGGATGCTAGCTGGGTTCATTAACCACTCAGCCACGATGGGAACTCCTTGAATTTTCAATGTAGGCAATAGTGCTGCCTAGAAATAACATAGCTTTATTTCCTCTTTTCAGTTCTTATTTCCTATTTTCTTTTTCTTGTTTTATTGCATTGGTTATGACTCCAGCACAATGTTAACAGAACCCAGAAAGTGGATATCACTGTATTGTTCCTAACTTTGATGGAGACATTTCTAAAGTTTTACCATTAGATATTAAGTTCACTGTGAGTTTTTAAAGACAGCATCTATGAGGTTAAGTAGGATCCCCTATTTTCCTAATTTTCTTAAAATTCTAATCATAAATAAGTATTGAATTAACTGAATAATTTTGTACCTATAGAACAGACCAAATGGTTCTTCTCTTTTTATCTGAAATGTAATGTGTTACATTAACAGATTTTCTGATGATTATTTTCATACCAAGAATAAAGCTTACTTAGTTACTTAGTTATCATGTATGGTCACTTTTTAAAGATTCTGTTAAATTCAATTTTTTTTAGGTGTGTCTATATTCTTATAAAAATGGTCTACAACTGTTATTGTTATGCCCTTGTCTTTTTGGCTAACAATGAATTCCAAACGCATTTAGTAGTATTCCCTCTTTTATTATCCTCTGAAATATTCACATAAGGTAAAGATCATCCAGTCATTAGAGGTATGCTAAAATTCACCTCTGAAACTATCTGGTCCTTGTACCAGTTAAAAAGATATACTTGTGATAGTTATTGATCTATTTGGTGTGTATGTGTGTGTGCATATTTCTAAAAAATTATCCATTTTTCTAAGCCTAAAATTCACTACCATAAGTTGTTCACAGAACTCTATTATTTTAAATCTCTGCTGTATATAGAGTAATAATTCTTTTTTCCTTCTTTTTTATTCTTTATCTTTTTTTTGGTAGAGGCATGACACAAGTTTTCTATGTATCACAAACTTTAACCATTCCTCTAAATAACTTATTATTTCCAATTTCATCAATTTATGCTCTTATATCTAACTCACACTACTCTCTTTGAGGTTAGTCTACTGTCATATTTTCAATACTTCCGGGTGGCTAATGTTTTGAAAGCTCCCAATTTATATACAAACATTGCTATGGCTCACAAATGTCACATGTGGTACTTTCTTTGTCCTTCACATACATTGTTACTGCCATTATAATTTCTCTTTAAAACATCAGTTACTAAGGAGTTTAACTGCTGCTATACTTACTGTATTTACATAATTTCTTATTTAACTGGAGATCAGAGAACATAATCTACATATTAATTTCTTGAAATTTGTTTAGAGTTTCCTTAGAAATCTAGAACATAGTCAATTTTTGTACATGCTTGATGTATACCTGAAAATAATGCATACTCTCAGTTGGGCATAAATTTGTTGTTCAGACTTTCTATATTCATGCTAATTTTGGACACTCAGACAAATGTATGATAAAATACATAGACGTCTCTTACAAAAATGGCAGATTTATCAATTTTCTCTCATTTTTCTGTCATCTGTTTCTTCATATGTTCTGAGACTATACTGTTAGATAATACAAAGTCATTAATTATTACAACTTCTTGGTGGATAGTTCCTTTTATTACTATGCAGTGTTCATGATTACACCTATTTGTGCTTCTCTCTTACATTCTACTTTGTTATTATTATTTCTAGCAAGATTTCTTTTGCTTAGTATTTGCCTATGTACTTTCTCCCATCTCTGTTTGCAACATTTCTGTACGGCT